>NW_020621717.1:0-564 GCF_003573695.1 Papaver somniferum | reverse complement strand
TCTTGGTGTTGAGACGTGCAAATTCCTAAACACCACTACTGTGTTTCTAGACATGCTTCCTCAATACATTCTTCATCTTGGTGTTGAGACGTGCAAATTCATCAACACCACTACTGTGTTTCTAGGCATGCTTCCTCAACACATTCTTCATCTTGGTGTTAAGACGTGCAAATTCGTCAACACCAATACTGTTTTGCTAGGCATGCTTCCTCAACATATTCTTCCTCTTGGTGTTGATTTGTGCAAATTCCTCAACACCACTACTGTGTTTCTAGGCATGCTTCCTCAACACATTATTCCTATTGGTGTTGATACGTGTAAATTCCTAAACACCACTACTGTGGTTCTAGGCATGCTTACCCAACACATTCTTCCTCTTGGTGTTGAGACGTGCAAATTCCTTCAACACCACTACTGTGATGCTAGGCATGCTTACCCAACACATTCTTCCTATTGGTGTTGAGACGTGCAAATTTCTCAACACCATTATTGTGTTGTTAGGCATGCTTCCTTAACACATTCTTCATCTTGGTATTGAGACGTGCAAATTCCTCAACACCACTA
>NW_020621716.1:0-878 GCF_003573695.1 Papaver somniferum | reverse complement strand
GCATCTCCCCTTCAAGTAAAGTTCCGATGTTAATCATTTATGGCTCTGTCTCCGTTCCGATGTTGATTTTCTTTGTTGGTTCCACCGGTGAAAACGTTGGTTTCTGAGGTTGCAGAGGAGTGCATTTCTGTAATTGTCATTTAGCAAATTTCCGCTACTGGGGTGGCGGAGGTGCTTCCTGCTTGTACTGATGGGGCTTCGGGGACTTTGAAGCCTCCATTTTTTATTTCGTTGGCGTTCGCCTTTCGCCTTTTCCTTTCGTGTTGCTGTGCAACAGCTCTTTCTTCGTTGAGTCTGACCTCTGCTAGATTGCACAGCCTTGCGTCTTGTTGATCATCTTTGATTTCCATTTCACCCATGGGTGTAGGGAATCGAAGGTACTGATGGTAGGTTGAAGATATTCCTCTTAATCGACGGACCTATAGTCGTCCTGTAATGACATTGTAGGGCGAAGGTGCTTCCACAACACAGAACCTTGTATTGGTTACTAAGGGTCCTGCGTGCACCTGCAAGACAATTTCTCTTTTGGTATAGAGACTGCTCCATTGAAACCGTATATTGTGCAAGTGGATGAATCCATTTGCTCAGCTGTTAAACCGATACGTAAGTAGGGTTCGTAGAAAAATACGTTTAACGAGCTGCCCGCATTAATGAGGACCTTCGTAACGTTTCATCCATGAATTGGAAGAGTGATCGCAAGTGGGTCTTTGTGCATCTCGACTTCTTGATTGACATCTCTTGTTGAGAATGTTAATGGCGTAGCCATCCATTCTTCCCAAGTGCTAGTAGGTGTTCCACTTAGTTTGAACACCTCATGGGCTTCTAGATTTCTTCTGTTCTGAGCCAACTCGAGGATATCTTCGAGTAGCTTCTCTTGG
>NW_020621715.1:0-288 GCF_003573695.1 Papaver somniferum | reverse complement strand
AAAAGCACGGTTTAGTCCAGCACGAGTCAACTAGGTACAAATTAGTCCAAAATATGGAAAAGTACACTAATAACCCTTATCATTTACAATTTAGTCCAAATATTTACAGTTTAGTCCACAGTGACTTATGATGATGTCAGCAATTTTAATTAACATAAAAAAAAATTAAAAAACAATTTATCTTTTGAACCGTTTGTCCAAAATTCGCAAACTTTATATATTCGGAAAGCTCTTTCCGAGAACTACAAAAAGAGTACCCCTATGACTATATAATTCCCATTTTTTAAA
>NW_020621714.1:221880-231319 GCF_003573695.1 Papaver somniferum | reverse complement strand
TCAACGTATATAGAAATGCAATTTTTACTAGACGTAATGCCTTAGAACATATTATTTGTGACTACAATACATTTTTCAAACTTTTTCTGTTAAACATGAGTTTATCTAGTTACAATTTAGTTTCTGAAATCTATTTCAGACTTATAACAAAGTGTGTAGACTTTTTTGAGTTAAGGTATATAAAATTCAACATTTTTATGAACTCTTTCTTTTTGTGTTGGCTCTGTCTTTTTATTTAATTCAAGATAGATGAAATTTGTTAGGATTTGGATTAGTTCTTCTTGGTCTTTCATCCTTCTTCTATTGTGAAATTTGCCTTCCTTCATATTTTCTTGAGTCAATGTACATAGAAATGCAATTTTTACTAGACGTAATGCTTTAGAACATATACTTTGTGATTACAATACATTTTTCAAACTTTTTCTGTTAAAGATGAGTTTATCCAGTTTAAGATTTAGTCTCAGAAATCAATTTCCGACTTGTAGACTTTTTTGAGTTAACGTATATAAAATTCAAAATTTTATGAACTCTTTCATTTGTGTTGGCTTTGTCTTTCTATTTGATTCATGATAGATGAAGTTTGTTAGGATTTGGATTAGTTATGCATGGTCTTTCATCCTTCTTCTATTGTGAAATTTGACTTCCTTCATATTTTCTTGAATCAACGTACAGTGAAATGCTATTTTTACTAGACGTATTGCCTTAGAACATACTAATTGTGATTACAATACATTTTTCAAACTTTTTCTGTTAAAGATGAGTTTATCTAGTTTACAATTTACTCTTAGAAATCAATTTCCGACTTATAACAAAGTGTGTAGACTTTTTTGAGTTAAAGTATATAAAATTTAACATTTTTATGAACTCTTTCTTTTTATGTTGGCTTTGTCTTTCTATTTGATTCAAAATAGATGAAATTTATTAGGATTTGGATTAGTTTTGCGTGATCTTTCATCCTTCTTCTATTGTGAAATTTGACTTCCTTCATATTTTCTTGAATCAACGTACATAGAAATGCAATTTTTACTAGACGTAATGCTTTAGAACATATAATTTGTGATTACAATACATTTTTTAAACTTTTTCTGTTAAAGATGAGTTTATCTAGTTTAAGATTTAGTCTCAGAAATCAATTTCCGACTTGTAGACTTTTTTGAGTTAACGTATATAAAATTCAAAATTTTATGAACTCTTTCATTTGTGTTGGCTTTGTCTTTCTATTAGATTCTAGATAGATGAAATATGTTAGGATTTGGATTAGTTATGCGTGGTCTTTCATCCTTTTTCTATTGTGAAATTTTCCTTCCTTCATATTTTCTAAAATCAACGTCTATAGAAATGCAATTTTTACTAGACGTAATGCCTTAGAACATATTATTTGTGACTACAATACATTTTTCAAACTTTTTATGTTATAGATGAGTTTAACTAGTTTACAATTTAGTTTCAGAAATCAATTTCAGACTTATAACGAAGTCTGTAGACTTTTTTGAGTTAAGGTATATAAAATTCAACATTTTTATGAACTCTTTCTTTTTGTGTTGGCTTTGTCTTTCTATTTGATTCAAGATAGATGAAATTTGTTTGGATTTGGTTTAGTTCTTCTTGGTTTTTCATCCTTCTTCTATTGTTAAATTTGCCTTCCTTCATATTTTCTTGAATCAACGTACATAGAAATGCAATTTTTACTTGACGTAATGCTTTAGAACATATTATTTGTGATTACTATATATTTTTCAAACTTTTTCTATTAAAGATGAGTTTATCTAGTTTACGATTTAGTCTCAGAAATCAATTTCCGACTTGTAGACTTTTTTGAGTTAATGTGTATAAAATTCAAAATTTTATGAACTCTTTCATTTGTGTTCGCTTTTTCTTTCTATTTGATTCAAGATAGATGAAATTTGTTAGGATTTGGATTAGTTACGCATGGTCTTTCATCCTTCTTCTATTGTGAAATTTGACTTCCTTCATATTTTCTTTAATCAACGTATATAGAAATGCAATTTTTACTAGACGTAATGCCCTAGAACATAATATTTGTGACTACAATACATTTTTCAAACTTTTTCTGTTAAAGATTAGTTTAACTAATTTACAATTTAGTTTCAGAAATCAATTTAAGACTTATAACGAAGTGTGTAGACTTTTTTGAGTTAAGGTATATAAAATTCAACATTTTTATGAACTCTTTCTTTTTACGTTGGCTTTGTCTTTCTATTTGATTCAAGATAGATGAAATTTGTTTGGATTTGGTTTAGTTCTTCTTGGTCTTTCATCCTTCTTCTATTGTGAAATTTGCCTTCCTTCATATTTTCTTGAATAAACGTACATAGAAATGCAATTTTTACTAGACGTAATGCTTTAGAACATATAATTTGTGATTACAATACATTTTTCAAACTTTTTCTGTTAAAGATGAGTTTATCTAGTTTAAGATTTAGTCTCAGAAATCAATTTCCGACTTGTAGACTTTTTTGAGTTAACGTATATAAAATTCAAAATTTTATGAACTCTTTCATTTGTGTTGGCTTTGTCTTTCTATTTGATTCATGATAGATGAAGTTTGTTAGGATTTGGATTAGTTATGCATGGTCTTTCATCCTTCTTCTATTGTGAAATTTGACTTCCTTCATATTTTCTTGAATCAACGTATATAGAAATGCAATTTTTACTAGACGTAATATTATTTGTGACTACAATACATTTGGATTAGTTCTTCTTGGTCTTTCAGAATCAACGTACATAGAAATGCAATTTTTACTAGACGTAATGCTTTAGAACATATAATTTGTGATTACAATACATTTTTTAAACTTTTTCTGTTAAAGATGATTTTATCTAGTTTAAGATTTAGTCTCAGAAATCAATTTCCGACTTGTAGACTTTTTTGAGTTAACGTATATAAAATTCAAATTTTATGAACTCTTTCATTTGTGTTGGCTTTTTCTTTCTATTTGATTCATGATAGATGAAGTTTGTGAGGATTTGGATTAGTTATGCATGGTCTTTCATCCTTCTTCTATTGTGAAATTTAACTTCCTTCATATTTTCTTGAATCAACGTATATAGAAATGCAATTTTTACTAGACGTAATGCCTTAGAACATATTATTTGTGACTACAATATATTTTTCAAACTTTTTCTGTTAAAGATGAGTTTAACTAGTTTACAATTTAGTTTCAGAAATCAATTTCAGACTTATAACGAAGTGTGTAGACTTTTTTGAGTTAAGGTATATAAAATTCAACGGTTTTATGAACTCTTTCTTTTTGTGTTGGCTTTTTCTTTCTATTTGATTCAAGATAGATGAAATTTGTTTGGATTTGGATTAGTTCTTCTTGGTCTTTCATCCTTCTTCTATTGTGAAATTTTCCTTCCTTCATGTTTTCTTGAATCAACGTACATAGAAATGCAATTTTTACTAGACGAAATGCTTTAGAACATATTATTTGTGATTACAATACATTTTTCAAACTTTTTCTGTTAAAGATGAGTTTATCTAGTTTACAATTTAGTTTCAGAAATCAATTTCAGACTTATAACGAAGGGTGTAGCCTTTTTTGAGTTAACGTATATAAAATTCAACATTTTTATGAACTCTTTCTTTTTGTGTTGGCTCCGTATTTCTATTTAATTCAAGATAGATGAAATTTGTTAGGATTTGGATTAGTTCTTTTTGGTCTTTCATCCTTCTTCTATTGTGAAATTTGCCTTCCTTCATATTTTCTTGAATCAACGTACATAGAAATGCAAATTTTACTTGACGTAATGCTTTAGAACATATTATTTGTGATTACAATACATTTTTCAAACTTTTTCTGTTAAAGATGAGTTTATCTAGTTTACGATTTAGTCTCAGAAATCAATTTCCGACTTGTAGACTTTTTTGAGTTAAGGTATATAAAATTCAACATTTTTATGAACTCTTTCTTTTTTTGTTGGCTTTGTCTTTGTATTTGATTTAAGATAGATGAAAGTTGTTTGGATTTGGATTAGTTCTTCTTGGTCTTTCATCCTTCTTCTATTGTGAAATTTTCCTTCCTTCATATTTTCTTGAATCAATGTACATAGAAATGCAATTTTTACTAGACGTAATGCTTTAGAACATATACTTTGTGATTACAATACATTTTTCAAACTTTTTCTGTTAAAGATGAGTTTATCCAGTTTAAGATTTAGTCTCAGAAATCAATTTCCGACTTGTAGACTTTTTTGAGTTAACGTATATAAAATTCAAAATTTTATGAACTCTTTCATTTGTGTTGGCTTTGTCTTTCTATTTGATTCATGATAGATGAAGTTTGTTAGGATTTGGATTAGTTATGCATGGTCTTTCATCCTTCTTCTATTGTGAAATTTGACTTCCTTCATATTTTCTTGAGTCAACGTATATAGAAATGCAATTTTTACTAGACGTAATGCCTTAGAACATATTATTTGTGACTACAATACATTTTTCAAACTTTTTCTGTTAAACATGAGTTTATCTAGTTACAATTTAGTTTCTGAAATCTATTTCAGACTTATAACAAAGTGTGTAGACTTTTTTGAGTTAAGGTATATAAAATTCAACATTTTTATGAACTCTTTCTTTTTGTGTTGGCTCTGTCTTTTTATTTAATTCAAGATAGATGAAATTTGTTAGGATTTGGATTAGTTCTTCTTGGTCTTTCATCCTTCTTCTATTGTGAAATTTGCCTTCCTTCATATTTTCTTGAATCAATGTACATAGAAATGCAATTTTTACTAGACGTAATGCTTTAGAACATATACTTTGTGATTACAATACATTTTTCAAACTTTTACTGTTAAAGATGAGTTTATCCAGTTTAAGATTTAGTCTCAGAAATCAATTTCCGACTTGTAGACTTTTTTGAGTTAACGTATATAAAATTCAAAATTTTATGAACTCTTTCATTTGTGTTGGCTTTGTCTTTCTATTTGATTCATGATAGATGAAGTTTGTTAGGATTTAGATTAGTTATGCATGGTCTTTCATCCTTCTTCTATTATGAAATTTGACTTCCTTCATATTTTCATGAATCAACGTATATAGAAATGCAATTTTTACTAGACGTAATGCCTTAGAACATATTATTTGTGACTACAATACATTTTTCAAACTTTTTCTGTTAAACATGAGTTTATCTAGTTACAATTTAGTTTCTGAAATCTATTTCAGACTTATAACAAAGTGTGTAGACTTTTTTGAGTTAAGGTATATAAAATTCAACATTTTTATGAACTCTTTCTTTTTGTGTTGGCTCTGTCTTTTTATTTAATTCAAGATAGATGAAATTTGTTAGGATTTGGATTAGTTCTTCTTGGTCTTTCATCCTTCTTCTATTGTGAAATTTGCCTTCCTTCATATTTTCTTGAATCAATGTACATAGAAATGCAATTTTTACTAGACGTAATGCTTTAGAACATATACTTTGTGATTACAGTACATTTTTCAAACTTTTTCTGTTAAAGATGAGTTTATCCAGTTTAAGATTTAGTCTCAGAAATCAATTTCCGACTTGTAGACTTTTTTGAGTTAACGTATATAAAATTCAAAATTTTATGAACTCTTTCATTTGTGTTGGCTTTGTCTTTCTATTTGATTCATGATAGATGAAGTTTGTTAGGATTTGGATTAGTTATGCATGGTCTTTCATCCTTCTTCTATTGTGAAATTTGACTTCCTTCATATTTTCTTGAATCAACGTATATAAAAATGCAATTTTTACTAGACGTAATATTATTTGTGACTACAATACATTTGGATTAGTTCTTCTTGGTCTTTCAGAATCAACGTACATAGAAATGCAATTTTTACTAGACGTAATGCTTTAGAACATATAATTTGTGATTACAATACATTTTTTAAACTTTTTCTGTTAAAGATGATTTTATCTAGTTTAAGATTTAGTCTCAGAAATCAATTTCCGACTTGTAGACTTTTTTGAGTTAACGTATATAAAATTCAAAATTTTATGAACTCTTTCATTTGTGTTGGCTTTGTCTTTCTATTTGATTCATGATAGATGAAGTTTGTTAGGATTTGGATTAGTTATGCATGGTCTTTCATCCTTCTTCTATTGTGAAATTTGACTTCCTTCATATTTTCTTGAATCAACGTATATAGAAATGCAATTTTTACTAGACGTAATATTATTTGTGACTACAATACATTTGGATTAGTTCTTCTTGGTCTTTCAGAATCAACGTACATAGAAATGCAATTTTTACTAGACGTAATGCTTTAGAACATATAATTTGTGATTACAATACATTTTTTAAACTTTTTCTGTTAAAGATGATTTTATCTAGTTTAAGATTTAGTCTCAGAAATCAATTTCCGACTTGTAGACTTTTTTGAGTTAACGTATATAAAATTCAAATTTTATGAACTCTTTCATTTGTGTTGGCTTTTTCTTTCTATTTGATTCATGATAGATGAAGTTTGTGAGGATTTGGATTAGTTATGCATGGTCTTTCATCCTTCTTCTATTGTGAAATTTAACTTCCTTCATATTTTCTTGAATCAACGTATATAGAAATGCAATTTTTACTAGACGTAATGCCTTAGAACATATTATTTGTGACTACAATATATTTTTCAAACTTTTTCTGTTAAAGATGAGTTTAACTAGTTTACAATTTAGTTTCAGAAATCAATTTCAGACTTATAACGAAGTGTGTAGACTTTTTTGAGTTAAGGTATATAAAATTCAACGGTTTTATGAACTCTTTCTTTTTGTGTTGGCTTTTTCTTTCTATTTGATTCAAGATAGATGAAATTTGTTTGGATTTGGATTAGTTCTTCTTGGTCTTTCATCCTTCTTCTATTGTGAAATTTTCCTTCCTTCATGTTTTCTTGAATCAACGTACATAGAAATGCAATTTTTACTAGACGAAATGCTTTAGAACATATTATTTGTGATTACAATACATTTTTCAAACTTTTTCTGTTAAAGATGAGTTTAACTAGTTTACAATTTAGTTTCAGAAATCAATTTCAGACTTATAACGAAGTGTGTAGACTTTTTTGAGTTAAGGTATATAAAATTCAACGGTTTTATGAACTCTTTCTTTTTGTGTTGGCTTTTTCTTTCTATTTGGTTCAAGATAGATGAAATTTGTTTGGATTTGGATTAGTTCTTCTTGGTCTTTCATCCTTCTTCTATTGTGAAATTTGCCTTCCTTCATATTTTCTTGAATCAACGTACATAGAAATGCAATTTTTACTAGACGTAATGCTTTAGAACATATTATTTGTGATTAGGATACATTTTTCAAACTTTTTCTGTTAAAGATGAGTTTATCTAGTTTACAATTTAGTTTCAGAAATCAATTTCAGACTTATAACGAAGTGTGTAGACTTTTTTGAGTTAAGGTATATAAAATTCAACATTTTTATGAACTCTTTCTTTTTTTGTTGGCTCTGTCTTTCTATTTGATTCAAGATAGATGAAATTGTTTGGATTTGGACTAGTTCTTTTTGGTCTTTCATCCTTCTTCTATTGTGAAATTTGACTTCCTTCATATTTTCTTGAATCAACGTACAGTGAAATGTTATTTTTACTAGACGTATTGCCTTAGAACATACTAATTGTGATTACAATACATTTTTCAAACTTTTTCTGTTAAAGATGAGTTTATCTAGTTTACAATTTACTCTCAGAAATCAATTTCCGACTTATAACAAAGTGTGTAGACTTTTTTGAGTTAAAGTATATAAAATTTAACATTTTTATGAACTCTTTCTTTTTATGTTGGCTTTGTCTTTCTATTTGATTCAAAATAGATGAAATTTATTAGGATTTGGATTAGTTTTGCGTGATCTTTCATCCTTCTTCTATTGTGAAATTTGACTTCCTTCATATTTTCTTGAATCAACGTACATAGAAATGCAATTTTTACTAGACGTAATGCTTTAGAACATATAATTTGTGATTACAATACATTTTTTAAACTTTTTCTGTTAAAGATGAGTTTATCTAGTTTAAGATTTAGTCTCAGAAATCAATTTCCGACTTGTAGACTTTTTTGAGTTAACGTGTATAAAATTCAAATTTTATGAACTCTTTCATTTGTGTTGGCTTTGTCTTTCAATTTGATTCATGATAGATGAAGTTTGTTAGGATTTGGATTAGTTATGCATGGTCTTTCATCCTTCTTCTATTGTGAAATTTAACTTCCTTCATATTTTCTTGAATCAACGTATATAAAAATGCAATTTTTTGTAGAAGTAATGCCTTAGAACATATTATTTGTGACTACAATACATTTTTCCAACTTTTTCTGTTAAAGGTGAGTTTAACTAGTTTACAATTTAGTTTCAGAAATCAATTTCAGACTTATAACGAAGTGTGTAGACTTTTTTGAGTTAAGGTATATAAAATTCAACATTTTTATGAACTCTTTCTTTTTGTGTTGGCTTTGTCTTTCTATTTGATTCAAGATAGATGAAATTTGTTTGGAGGATTAGTTCTTCTTGGTCTTTCATCCTTCTTCTATTGTGAAATTTGCCTTCCTTCATATTTTCCTGAATCAACGTACATAGAAATGCAATTTTTACTAGACGTAATGCTTTAGAACATATTATTTGTGATTACAATAAATTTTTCAAACTTTTTATGTTAAATATGAGTTTATCTAGTTTACAATTTAGTTTCAGAAATCAATTTCAGACTTATAACGAAGTGTGTAGACTTTTTTGAGTATATAAAATTCTTTGGATGACTTGAGAATTCTGGAGTTTTTTAGAGTTCGGCATAGAAAGGTGAAGTTTACTGATCCTAAGGAGTGTTGTTGGATTCCTCCTAAGGATAATGAATTGCTTTTGTGCTCGGATGGCGCCTCAAGAGGTAATCCAGGGGTGGCGGGAGCTGGTGTTGTTGCAGGGAATGCAAAATGTGAAGTGGTTGGTGCAATGTGTATTGGCTTGGGAGTTACTTCTAATTATTTGGCTGAATTGTATGGTATTATTGTGGGTTTGGAGTGGGCAGTTCAGTGGGGTTATGCTTGCATTGTTATTAGATCAGATTCTACAAGTGTGTTGAAGGCTTTGGTAGAAGATAACGTTCCTTGGTTTGCTAGGCAAAGATGGATGGAAGTTAAAGGTTTATATGGTTCAATTCGTTTTGAACATTCTTTTAGAGAGGCAAATTTTGCAGCTGATGCCATGGAAAAACGTGGTTGTTTATTAGAGGTTGGGGTTGGTTTTCACTTTGAAGGTCGACCAGTTTTCTTAAGTTCAATTGAGTTTCCAAATGTAATTTATTATCGTTTTAAATAGGTTTTAGGAGTTTTTTAGGGGTCTTTGTCCCCTTATCCCCTTCACCTATCTTGTAAATATCCTTTTTATCAATATATTTTCTGGACTTAGCAAAAAAAAAATAAGGTATATAAAATTCAACATTTTTATGAACTCTTTTTTTTTTTTTTT
>NW_020621714.1:219464-221837 GCF_003573695.1 Papaver somniferum | reverse complement strand
TTTTGGCTCTCTCTGTCTAATTGATTCAAGATAGATGAAATTTGATTGGATTTGGATTGGTTCTTCTTGGTCTTTCATCCTTCTTCTATTGTGAAATTTTCCTTCCTTCATATTTTCTTGAATCAACGTACATAGAAATGCAATTTTTACTAGACGTAATGCTTTAGAACATATACTTTGTGATGACAATACATTTTTCAAACTTTTTCTGTTAAAAATGAGTTTATCTAGTTTACGATTTAGTCTCAGAAATCAGTTTCCGACTTTTAGAATTTTTTGAGTTAACGTATATAAAATTCAAAATTTTATGAACTCTTTCATTTGTGTTGGCTTTGTCTTTCTATTTGATTCAAGATAGATGAAATTTGTTAGGATTTGGATTAGTTAAGTATGGTCTTTCATCCTTCTTCTATTGTGAAATTTGACTTCCTTCATATTTTCTTGAATCAACGTATATAGAAATGCAATTTTTACTAGAGGTAATGCCTTAGAACATATTATTTGTGACTACAATACATTTTTCAAACTTTTCCTGTTAAAGATGAGTTTATCTATTTTACAATTTACTTTCAGAAATTAATTTCAGACTTATAACGAAGTGTGTAGACTTTTTTGAGTTAAGGTATATAAAATTCAAAATTTTTATGAACTCTTTCTTTTTGTGCTGGGTTTGTCATACTATTTCGTTCAAGATAGATGAAATTTGTTTGGATTTGGATTAGTTCTTCTTGGTCTTTCATCCTTCTTTTATTGTGAAATTTGCCTTCCTTCATATTTTCTTGAATCAACGTACATAGAAATGCAATTTTTACTAGACGTAATGCTTTAGAACATATTATTTGTGATTACAATACATTTTCAAACTTTTTCTGTTAAAGATGAGTTTAACTAGTTTACGATTTAGTCCCAGAAAACAATTTCTGAGTTGTAGACTTTTTTGAGTTAACGTATATAAAATTAAAAATTTTATGAACTCTTTCATTTGTGATGGCTATGTCTTTCTATTTGATTCAACATAGATGAAATTTGTTAGGATTTGGATTAGTTATGCATGGTCTTTCATCCTTCTTCTATTGTGAAATTTGACTTCCTCCATATTTTCTTGAATCAACGTATATAGAAATGCAATTTTTACTAGACGTAATGCCTTAGAACATATTATTTGTGACTACAATACATTTTCAAACTTTTTCTGTTAAAGATGAGTTTAACTAGTTTACAATTTAGTTTCAGAAATCAATTTCAGACTTATAACGAAGTGTGTAGACTTTTTTGAGTTAAGGTATATAAAATTCAACATTTTTATGAACTCTTTCTTTTTGTGCTGGGTTTGTCATACTATTTCGTTTAAGATAGATGAAATTTGTTTGGATTTGGATTAGTTCTTCTTGGTCTTTCATCCTTCTTCTATTGTGAAATTTGCCTTCCTTCATATTTTCTTGAATCAACGTACATAGAAATGCAATTTTTACTAGACGTAATGCTTTAGAACATATTATTTGTGATTAGGATACATTTTTCAAACTTTTTCTGTTAAAGATGAGTTTATCTAGTTTACAATTTAGTTTCAGAAATCAATTTCAGACTTATAACGAAGTGTGTAGACTTTTTTGAGTTAAGGTATATAAAATTCAACATTTTTATGAACTCTTTCTTTTTTTGTTGGCTCTGTCTTTCTATTTGATTCAAGATAGATGAAATTGTTTGGATTTGGACTAGTTCTTTTTGGTCTTTCATCCTTCTTCTATTGTGAAATTTGACTTCCTTCATATTTTCTTGAATCAACGTACAGTGAAATGTTATTTTTACTAGACGTATTGCCTTAGAACATACTAATTGTGATTACAATACATTTTTCAAACTTTTTCTGTTAAAGATGAGTTTATCTAGTTTACAATTTACTCTCAGAAATCAATTTCCGACTTATAACAAAGTGTGTAGACTTTTTTGAGTTAAAGTATATAAAATTTAACATTTTTATGAACTCTTTCTTTTTATGTTGGCTTTGTCTTTCTATTTGATTCAAAATAGATGAAATTTATTAGGATTTGGATTAGTTTTGCGTGATCTTTCATCCTTCTTCTATTGTGAAATTTGACTTCCTTCATATTTTCTTGAATCAACGTACATAGAAATGCAATTTTTACTAGACGTAATGCTTTAGAACATATAATTTGTGATTACAATACATTTTTTAAACTTTTTCTGTTAAAGATGAGTTTATCTAGTTTAAGATTTAGTCTCAGAAATCAATTTCCGACTTGTAGACTTTTTTGAGTTAACGTGTATAAAATTCAAATTTTATGAACTCTTTCATTTGTGTTGGCTTTGTCTTTCAATTTGATTCATGATAGATGAAGTTTGTTAGGATTT
>NW_020621714.1:208600-219454 GCF_003573695.1 Papaver somniferum | reverse complement strand
CTTCCTTCATATTTTCTTGAATCAACGTACATAGAAATGCAATTTTTACTAGACGTAATGCTTTAGAACATATACTTTGTGATGACAATACATTTTTCAAACTTTTTCTGTTAAAAATGAGTTTATCTAGTTTACGATTTAGTCTCAGAAATCAGTTTCCGACTTTTAGAATTTTTTGAGTTAACGTATATAAAATTCAAAATTTTATGAACTCTTTCATTTGTGTTGGCTTTGTCTTTCTATTTGATTCAAGATAGATGAAATTTGTTAGGATTTGGATTAGTTAAGTATGGTCTTTCATCCTTCTTCTATTGTGAAATTTGACTTCCTTCATATTTTCTTGAATCAACGTATATAGAAATGCAATTTTTACTAGAGGTAATGCCTTAGAACATATTATTTGTGACTACAATACATTTTTCAAACTTTTCCTGTTAAAGATGAGTTTATCTATTTTACAATTTACTTTCAGAAATTAATTTCAGACTTATAACGAAGTGTGTAGACTTTTTTGAGTTAAGGTATATAAAATTCAACATTTTTATGAACTCTTTCTTTTTGTGCTGGGTTTGTCATACTATTTCGTTCAAGATAGATGAAATTTGTTTGGATTTGGATTAGTTCTTCTTGGTCTTTCATCCTTCTTTTATTGTGAAATTTGCCTTCCTTCATATTTTCTTGAATCAACGTACATAGAAATGCAATTTTTACTAGACGTAATGCTTTAGAACATATTATTTGTGATTACAATACATTTTCAAACTTTTTCTGTTAAAGATGAGTTTAACTAGTTTACGATTTAGTCCCAGAAAACAATTTCTGAGTTGTAGACTTTTTTGAGTTAACGTATATAAAATTAAAAATTTTATGAACTCTTTCATTTGTGATGGCTATGTCTTTCTATTTGATTCAACATAGATGAAATTTGTTAGGATTTGGATTAGTTATGCATGGTCTTTCATCCTTCTTCTATTGTGAAATTTGACTTCCTCCATATTTTCTTGAATCAACGTATATAGAAATGCAATTTTTACTAGACGTAATGCCTTAGAACATATTATTTGTGACTACAATACATTTTCAAACTTTTTCTGTTAAAGATGAGTTTAACTAGTTTACAATTTAGTTTCAGAAATCAATTTCAGACTTATAACGAAGTGTGTAGACTTTTTTGAGTTAAGGTATATAAAATTCAACATTTTTATGAACTCTTTCTTTTTGTGCTGGGTTTGTCATACTATTTCGTTCAAGATAGATGAAATTTGTTTGGATTTGGATTAGTTCTTCTTGGTCTTTCATCCTTCTTCTATTGTGAAATTTGCCTTCCTTCATATTTTCTTGAATCAACGTACATAGAAATGCAATTTTTACTAGACGTAATGCTTTAGAACATATTATTTGTGATTAGGATACATTTTTCAAACTTTTTCTGTTAAAGATGAGTTTATCTAGTTTACAATTTAGTTTCAGAAATCAATTTCAGACTTATAACGAAGTGTGTAGACTTTTTTGAGTTAAGGTATATAAAATTCAACATTTTTATGAACTCTTTCTTTTTTTGTTGGCTCTGTCTTTCTATTTGATTCAAGATAGATGAAATTGTTTGGATTTGGACTAGTTCTTTTTGGTCTTTCATCCTTCTTCTATTGTGAAATTTGACTTCCTTCATATTTTCTTGAATCAACGTACAGTGAAATGTTATTTTTACTAGACGTATTGCCTTAGAACATACTAATTGTGATTACAATACATTTTTCAAACTTTTTCTGTTAAAGATGAGTTTATCTAGTTTACAATTTACTCTCAGAAATCAATTTCCGACTTATAACAAAGTGTGTAGACTTTTTTGAGTTAAAGTATATAAAATTTAACATTTTTATGAACTCTTTCTTTTTATGTTGGCTTTGTCTTTCTATTTGATTCAAAATAGATGAAATTTATTAGGATTTGGATTAGTTTTGCGTGATCTTTCATCCTTCTTCTATTGTGAAATTTGACTTCCTTCATATTTTCTTGAATCAACGTACATAGAAATGCAATTTTTACTAGACGTATTCCCTTAGAACATATTAATTGTAATTACAATACATTTTTCAAACTTTTTCTCTTAAAGATGAGTTTATCTAGTTTACAATTTAGTCTCAGAAAACAATTTCCGACTTATAACAAAATGTTTAGACTTTTTTGAGTTAACGCATATAAAATTCAACATTTTTATGAACTCTTTCTTTTTATGTTGACTTTGTCTTTCTATTTGTTTCAAGATAGATGAAATTTGTTAGGATTTGGATTAGTTCTGCGAAAGAGTTCATAAAATTTTATATACCTTAACTCAAAAAAGTCTACAGACTTCGGTATAAGTCGGAAATTGATATCTGAGACTAAATCTTAAACTAGATAAACTCATCTTTAACAGAAAAAGTTTGAAAAATGTATTGTAATCACAAATTATATGTGCTAAAGCATTACGTCTAGTAAAAATTGCATTTCTATGTACGTTTATTCAAGAAAATATGAAGGAAGGCAAATTTCACAATAGAAGAAGGATGAAAGACCAAAAAGAACTAATCCAAATCCAAACAATTTCATCTATCTTGAATCAAATAGAAAGACAGAGCCAACAAAAAAAGAAAGAGTTCATAAAAATGTTGAATTTTATATACCTTAACTCAAAAAAGTCTACACACTTCGTTATAAGTCTGAAATTGATTTCTGAAACTAAATTGTAAACTAGATAAACTCATCTTTAACAGAAAAAGTTTGAAAAATGTATCATAATCAATAATAATATGTTCTAAAGCATTACGTCTAGTAAAAATTGCATTTCTATGTACGTTGATTCAAGAAAATATGAAGGAAGGCAAATTTCACAATAGAAGAAGGATGAAAGACCAAGAAGAACTAATCCAAATCCAAACAAATTTCATCTATCTTGAACGAAATAGTATGACAAACCCAGCACAAAAGGAAAGAGTTCATAAAAATGTTGAATTTTATATACCTTAACTCAAAAAAGTCTACACACTTCGTTATAAGTCTGAAATTTATTTCTGAAACTAAATTGTAAACTAGTTAAACTCATCTTTAACAGAAAAAGTTTGAAAATGTATTGTAGTCACAAATAAAATGTTCTAAGGCATTACGTCTAGTAAAAATTGCATTTCTATATACGTTGATTCAAGAAAATATGGAGGAAGTCAAATTTCACAATAGAAGAAGGATGAAAGACCATGCATAACTAATCCAAATCCTAACAAATTTCATCTATCTTGAATCAAATAGAAAGACATAGCCATCACAAATGAAAGAGTTCATAAAATTTTGAATTTTATATACGTTAACTCAAAAAAGTCTACAACTCAGAAATTGTTTTCTGGGACTAAATCGTAAACTAGTTAAACTCATCTTTAACTGAAAAAGTTTGAAAATGTATTGTAATCACAAATAATATGTTCTAATGCATTACGTCTAGTAAAAATTGCATTTCTATGTACGTTGATTCAAGAAAATATGAAGGAAGGCAAATTTCACAATAAAAGAAGGATGAAAGACCAAGAAGAACTAATCCAAATCCAAACAAATTTCATCTATCTTGAACGAAATAGTATGACAAACCCAGCACAAAAAGAAAGAGTTCATAAAAATTTTGAATTTTATATACCTTAACTCAAAAAAGTCTACACACTTCGTTATAAGTCTGAAATTAATTTCTGAAAGTAAATTGTAAAATAGATAAACTCATCTTTAACAGGAAAAGTTTGAAAAATGTATTGTAGTCACAAATAATATGTTCTAAGGCATTACCTCTAGTAAAAATTGCATTTCTATATACGTTGATTCAAGAAAATATGAAGGAAGTCAAATTTCACAATAGAAGAAGGATGAAAGAACATACTTAACTAATCCAAATCCTAACAAATTTCATCTATCTTGAATCAAATAGAAAGACAAAGCCAACAGAAATGAAAGAGTTCATAAAATTTTGAATTTTATATACGTTAACTCAAAAAAGTCTAAAAGTCGGAAACTGATTTCTGAGACTAAATCGTAAACTAGATAAACTCATTTTTAACAGAAAAAGTTTGAAAAATGTATTGTCATCACAAAGTATATGTTCTAAAGCATTACGTCTAGTAAAAATTGCATTTCTATGTACGTTGATTCAAGAAAATATGAAGGAAGTCAAATTTCACAATAGAAAAAGGATGAAAGATCACGCAAAACTAATCCAAATCCTAATAAATTTCATCTATTTTGAATCAAATAGAAAGACAAAGCCAACATAAAAAGAAAGAGTTCACAAAAATGTTGAATTTTATATACGTTAACTCAAAAAAGTCTACAGATTTCGTTAAAAGTCGGATATTGATTTCCGAGACTAAATTGTAAACTAGATAAACTCATCTTTAACAGAAAAAGTTTGAAAAATGTATTTTAATTACAATTAATATGATCTAAGGCAATACGTCTAGTAAAAATTACATTTGTATGTACATTGATTCAAGAAAATATGAAGGAAGTCAAATTTCACAATAGAAGAAAGATGATAGGCCATGCAGAACTAATCCAAATCCTAACAAATTTCATCTATCTTGAATCAAATAGAAAGACAAAGCCAACATAAAAAGAAAGAGTTTATAAAAATGTTGAATTTTATATACGTTAACTCAAAAAAGTCTACACATTTCGTTATAAGTCGGAAATTGATTTCTGAGACTAAATTGTAAACTAGATAAACTCATCTTTAACAGAAAAAGTTTGAAAAATGTATTGTAATCACAATTAATATGTTCTAAGGCAATACGTCTAGTAAAAATTGCATTTCTATGTACGTTGATTCAAGAAAATATGAAGGAAGTCAAATTTCACAATAGAAGAAAGATGAAAGGCCATGCAGAACTAATCCAAATCCTAACAAATTTCATCTATCTTGAATCAAATAGAAAGACAAAGCCAACACAAAAAGAAAGAGTTCATAAAAATGTTGAATTTTATATACGTTAACTCAAAAAAGTCTACACATTTCGTTATAAGTCGGAAATTGATTTCTGAGACTAAATTGTAAACTAGATAATCTCATCTTTAACAGAAAAAGTTTGAAAAATGTATTGTAATTGAAATTAATATGTTCTAAGGCAGTATGTCTAGTAAAAATTGCATTTCTATGTACGTTGATTCAAGAAAATATGAAGGAAGTCAAAATTCACAATAGAAGAAGGATGAAAGACCATGCACAACTAATCCAAATCTTAACAAATTTCATCTATCTTGAATCAAATAGAAAGACAAAGCCACCACAAAAAGAAAGAGTTCATAAATATGTTGAATTTTATATACGTTAACTTAAAAAAGTCTACACATTTCGTTATAAGTCGGAAATAAACTTTTCTGAGACTAAATTGTAAACTAGATAAACTCATCTTTAACAGAAAAAGTTTGAAAAATGTATTGTAATTACAATTAATATGTTATAAGGCAATACGTCTAGTAAAAATTGCATTTCTATGTACGTTGATTCAAGAAAATATGAAGGAAGTCAAATTTCACAATAGAAGAAAGATGAAAGACCATGCAGAACTAATCCAAATCCTAACACATTAATTGTAATTACAATACATTTTTCGAACTTTTTCTGTTAAAGATGAGTTTATCTAGTTTACAATTTAGTCTCAGAAATCAATTTCCGACTTATAACGAAATGTGTAGTCTTTTTTGAGTTAACGTATATAAAATTCAGCATTTTAATGAACTCTTTCTTTTTATATTGGCTTTGTCTTTCTATTTGATTCAAGATAGATGAAATTTGTTAGGATTTGGATTAGTTCTGCATGGTCTTTCATCTTTCTTCTATTGTGAAATTTGACTTCATTCATATTTTCTTGAATCAACGTACATAGAAATGCAATTTTTACTAGACGTATTGCCTTAGCACACATTAATTGTAATTACAATACATCTTTCGAACTTTTTCTGTTAAAGATGAGTTTATCTAGTTTACAATTTAGTCTCAGAAATCAATTTCCGACTTATAAAGAAATGTGTAGACTTTTTCGAGTTAACGTATATAAAATTCAACATTTTTATGAACTCTTTCTTTTTGTGTAACTTTGTCTTTCTATTTGATTCAAGATAGAAGAAATTTATTAGGATTTGGATTAGTTCTGCATGGTCTTTCATCCTTCTTCTATTGTTAAATTTGACTTCCTTCATATTTTCTTGAATCAACGTACATAGAAATGCAATTTTTACTAGATGTATTGCCTTAGAACACATTAATTGTAATTACAATACATTTTTCGAACTTTTTCTGTTAAAGCTGAGTTTATCTAGTTTACAATTTAGTCTCAGAAATCAATTTCCGACTTATTACGAAATGTGTAGACTTTTTTGAGTTAACGTATATAAAAATCAGCATTTTAATGAACTCTTTCTTTTTATATTGGCTTTGTCTTTCTATTTGATTCAAGATAGATGAAATTTGTTAGGATTTGGATTAGTTCTGCATGGTCTTTCATCTTTCTTCTATTGTGAAATTTGACTTCCTTCATATTTTCTTGAATCAACGTACATGGAAATGCAATTTTTACTAGACGTATTACCTTGGAACATATTAATTTTAATTACAATACATTTTTCAAACTTTTTTTGTTAAAGATGATTTTATCTAGTTTACAATTTAGTCTCAGAAATCAATTTCCGACTTATAACGAAATGTGTAGACTTTTTTGAGTTAATGTATATAAAATTCAGCATTTTAATGAACTCTTTCTTTTTATATTGGCTTTGTCTTTCTATTTGATTCAAGATAGATGAAATTTGTTAGGATTTGGATTAGTTCTGCATGGTCTTTCATCTTTCTTCTATTGTGAAATTTGACTTCCTTCATATTTTCTTGAATCAACGTACATAGAAATGCAATTTTTACTAGACGTATTGCCTTAGAACATATTAATTGTAATTACAATACATTTTTCAAACTTTTTCTGTTAAAGATGAGTTTATCTAGTTTACAATTTAGTCTCAGAAATCAATTTCCGACTTATAAAGAAATATGTAGACTTTTTCGAGTTAACGTATATAAAATTCAACATTTTTATGAACTCTTTCTTTTTGTGTAACTTTGTCTTTCTATTTGATTCAAGATAGAAGAAATTTGTTAGGATTTGGATTAGTTCTGCATGGTCTTTCATCCTTCTTCTATTGTTAAATTTGACTTCCTTCATATTTTCTTGAATCAACGTACATAGAAATGCAATTTTTACTAGACGTATTGCCTTAGAACACATTAATTGTAATTACAATACATTTTTCGAACTTTTTCTGTTAAAGATGAGTTTATCTAGTTTACAATTTAGTCTCAGAAATCAATTTCCGACTTATAAAGAAATGTGTAGACTTTTTCTGAGACTAATCCAAAAAGAAAGAGTTCATAAAAATGTTGAATTTTATATACGTTAACTCGAAAAAGTCTACACATTTCTTTATAAGTCGGAAATTGATTTCTGAGACTAAATTGTAAACTAGATAAACTCATCTTTAACAGAAAAAGTTTGAAAAATGTATTGTAATTACAATTAATATGTTATAAGGCAATACGTCTAGTAAAAATTGCATTTCTATGTACGTTGATTCAAGAAAATATGAAGGAAGTCAAATTTCACAATAGAAGAAAGATGAAAGACCATGCAGAACTAATCCAAATCCTAACAAATTTCATCTATCTTGAATCAAATAGAAAGACAAAGCCAATATAAAAAGAAAGAGTTCATTAAAATGCTGAATTTTATATACGTTAACTCAAAAAAGTCTACAATTTCGTTATAAATCGGAAATTGATTTCTGAGACTAAATTGTAAACTAGATAAACTCATCTTTAACAGAAAAAGTTTGAAAAATGTATTGTAATTACAATTAATATGTTCTAAGGCAATACGTCTAGTAAAAATTGCATTTCTATGTACGTTGATTCAACAAAATATGAAGGAAGTTAAATTTCAGAATAGAAGAAGGATGAAAGACCATGCAGAACTAATCCAAATCCTAACAAATTCCATCTATCTTGAATCAAATAGAAAAACAAAGCCAACACAAAAAGAAAGAGTTCATTAAAATGTTTAATTTAATATACGTTAACTCAAAAAAGTCTACACACTTCGTTATAAGTCGGAATTTGATTTCTGAGACTAAATTGTATACTAGATAAATTCATCTTTAACATAAAAAGTTTGAAAAATGTATTGTAATTTCAATTAATATGTTCTAAAGCAATACGTCTAGTAAAAATTGCATTTCTATGTACGTTGATTCAAGAAAATATGAAGGAAGTCAAATTTCACAAAAGAAGATAGATGAAAGGCCATGCAGAACTAATCCAAATCCTAACAAATTTCATCTATCTTGAATCAAATAGAAAGACAAAGCCAACATAAAAAGAAAGAGTTTATAAAAATGTTGAATTTTATATACGTTAACTCAAAAAAGTCTACACATTTCGTTATAAGTCGGAAATTGATTTCTGAGACTAAGTTGTAAACTAGATAAACTCATCTTTAACAGAAAAAGTTTGAAAAATGTATTGTAATTACAATTAATATGTTCTAAGGCAATACGTCTAGTAAAAATTGCATTTCTATGTACGTTGATTCAACAAAATATGAAGGAAGTTAAATTTCAGAATAGAAGAAGGATGAAAGACCATGCAGAACTAATCCAAATCCTAACAAATTCCATCTATCTTGAATCAAATAGAAAAACAAAGCCAACACAAAAAGAAAGAGTTCATTAAAATGTTTAATTTAATATACGTTAACTCAAAAAAGTCTACACACTTCGTTATAAGTCGGAAATTGATTTCTGAGACTAAATTGTAAACTAGATAAACTCATCTTTAACAGAAAAAGTTTGAAAAATATATTGTAATTACAATTAATATGTTCTAAGGTAATACCTCTAATAAAAATTTCATTTCTATGTACGTTGGTTCATGAAAATATCAAGGAAGTCAAATTTCACTATAGAAGAAGGTTGAAAGACCAAGCAGAACTAATCCAAATCCTAACAAATTTCATCTATCTTGAATCAGATAGAAAGACAAAGCCAATACAAAAATAAAGAGTTCATAAATATGTTGAATTTTATATACGTTAACTCAAAATAGTCTACACACTTCGATATAAGTCGGAAGTTGATTTCTGAGACTAAATTGTAAACTAGATAAGTTCATCTTTAACAGAAAAATTTTGAAAAATATATTGTAATTACAATTAATATATTCTAAGGTAATACCTATAATAAAAATTTCATTTCTAAGTACATTGATTCAAGAAAATATCAAGGAAGTCAAATTTCACAATAGAAGAAGGTTGAAAGACCAAGCAGAACTAATCCAAATCCTAACAAATTTCATCTATCTTGAATCAGATAGAAAGACAAAGCCAATACAAAAATAAAGAGTTCATAAATATGTTGAATTTTATATACGTTAACTCAAAATAGTCTACACACTTCGTTATAAGTCGGAATTTGATTTCTGAGACTAAATTGTATACTAGATAAATTCATCTTTAACATAAAAAGTTTGAAAAATGTATTGTAATTTCAATTAATATGTTCTAAAGCAATACGTCTAGTAAAAATTGCATTTCTATGTACGTTGATTCAAGAAAATATGAAGGAAGTCAAATTTCACAATAGAAGATAGATGAAAGGCCATGCAGAACTAATCCAAATCCTAACAAATTTCATCTATCTTGAATCAAATAGAAAGACAAAGCCAACATAAAAAGAAAGAGTTTATAAAAATGTTGAATTTTATATACGTTAACTCAAAAAAGTCTACACATTTCGTTATAAGTCGGAAATTGATTTCTGAGACTAAGTTGTAAACTAGATAAACTCATCTTTAACAGAAAAAGTTTGAAAAATGTATTGTAATTACAATTAATATGTTCTAAGGCAATACGTCTAGTAAAAATTGCATTTCTATGTACGTTGATTCAAGAAAATATGAAGGAAGTCAAATTTCACAATAGAAGAAAGATGAAAGACCATGCAGAACTAATCCAAATCCTAACAAATTTCATCTATTTGAATCAAATAGAAAGATAAAGCCAACATAAAAAGAAGGAGTTCATAAAAATGTTGAATTTTATATACGTTAACTCAAAAAAGTCTACACATTTCGTTATAAGTCGGAAATTGATTTCTGAGACTAAATTGTAAACTAGATAAACTCATCTTTAACAGAAAATTTTTGGAAAATGTATTGTAATTACAATTAATATGTTATAAGGCAATACGTCTAGTAAAAATTGCATTTCTATGTACGTTGATTCAAGAAAATATGAAGGAAGTCAAATTTCACAATAGAAGAAATGATGAAAGGCCATGCAGAACTAATCCAAATCCTAACAAATTCCATCTATCTTGAATCAAATAGAAAGACAAAGCCAACATAAAAAGAAAGAGTTTATAAAAAATGTTGAATTTTATATACGTTAACTCAAAAAAGTCTACACATTTCGTTATAAGTCGGAAATTGATTTCTGAGACTAAATTGTAAACTAGATAAACTCATCTTTAACAGAAAAAGTTCGAAAAATGTATTGTAATCACAATTAATATGTTCTAAGGCAATACGTCTAGTAAAAATTGCATTTCTATGTACGTTGATTCAAGAAAATATGAAGGAAGTCAAATTTCACAATAGAAGAAAGATGAAAGGCCATGCAGAACTAATCCAAATCCTAACAAATTTCATCTATCTTGAATCAAATAGAAAGACAAAGCCAACATAAAAAGAAAGAGTTTATAAAAATGTTGAAATTTATATACGTTAACTCAAAAAAGTCTACA
>NW_020621714.1:183652-207560 GCF_003573695.1 Papaver somniferum | reverse complement strand
TTGAATTTTATATACGTTAACTCAAAATAGTCTACACACTTCGTTATAAGTCGGAATTTGATTTCTGAGACTAAATTGTATACTAGATAAATTCATCTTTAACATAAAAAAATTTCAAAATAAAATTGTATACTAGATAAATTCAGCTTTAACATAAAATTTCATTTCTATTTACGTTGGTTCATGAAAATATCAAGGAAGTCAAATTTCACAATAGAAGAAGGTTGAAAGACCAAGCAGAACTAATCCAAATATTAACAAATTTCATCTATCTTGAATCAGATAGAAAGACAAAGCCAATAAAAAAATAAAGAGTTCATAAATATGTTGAATTTTATATACGTTAACTCAAAATAGTCTACACACTTCGTTATAAGTCGGAAGCTGATTTCTGAGACTAAATTGTAAACTAGATAAATTCATCTTTAACGGAAAAAGTTTGAAAAATTTATTATAATTACAATTAATATGTTCTAAGGTAATACCTCTAATAAAAATTTCATTTCTATGTACGTTGATTCATGAAAATATCAAGGAAGTCAAATTTCACAGTAGAAGAAGGTTCAAAGACCAAGCAGATTAATCCAAATCCTAACAAATTTCATCTATCTTGAATCAGATAGAAAGACAAAGCCAATACAAAAATAAAGAGTTCATAAATATGTTGAATTTTATATACGTTAACCCAAAATAGTCTACACACTTCGTTATAAGTCGGAACCTGATTTCTGAGACTAAATTGTAAACTAGATAAATTCATCTTTAACAGAAAAAGTTTGAAGAATATATTGTAATTACAAATAATATGTTCTACGGTATACCTATAATAAAAATTTCATTTCTATGTACGTCGATTCATGAAAATATCAAGGAATTCAAATTTCACAATATAAGAAGGTTCAAAGACCAAGCAGAACTAATCCAAATCCTAACAAATTTCATCTATCTTGAATCAGATAGAAAGGCAAATCCAATACAAAAATAAAAAGTTCATAAATATGTTGAATTTTATATACGTTAACTCAAAATAGTCTACACACTTTGTTAAAAGTTGGAAGCTGATTTTCGAGACTAAATTATAAACTAGATAAATTCATCTTTAACAGAAAAAGTTTGAAAAATATATTGTAATTACAATTAATATGTTTTAAGGTAATACCTCTAATAAAAAATTCATTTCTATGTACGTTGATTCATAAAAATATCAAGGAAATCAAATTTCATAATAGAAGAAGGTTGAAAACAAAGCAGAACTAATCCATATCCTAACAAATTTCATCTATCTTGAATCAGATAGAAAGACAAATCCAATACAAAAATAAAGAGTTCATAAATATGTTGAATTTTATATAAGTTAACTCAAAATAGTCTACACACTTCGTTATAAGTCGGAAGCTGATTTCTGAGACTAAAATGTAAACTAGATAAATTCATCTTTAACATAAAAAGTTTGAAAAATATATTGTAATTAGAATTTTATGTTCTAAGGTAATACCTCTAATAAAAATTTCATTTCTATATACGTTGATTCAAGAAAATATCAAGGAAGTCAAATTTCACAATAGGAGAAAGATGAAAGGCCATGCAGAACTAATCCAAATCCTAACAAATTTACTCTATCTTAAATCAAATACAAAGACAAAGCCAACATAAAAAGAAAGAGTTCATAAAAATGTTGAATTTTATATACGTTAACTCAAAAAAGTCTACACATTTCGTTATAAGTCGGAAATTGATTTATGAGACTAAATTGTAAACTAGATAAACTCATCTTTAACAGAAAAAGTTTGAAAAATGTATTGTAATTACAACTAATATGTTCAAAGGCAATACGTCTAGTAAAAATTGCATTTCTATGTACGTTGATTCAAGAAAATATGAAGGAAGTCAAATTTCACAATAGAAGAAAGATGAAAATCCATGCAGAACTAATCCAAATCCTAACAAATTTCATCTATCTTGAATCAAATAGAAAGACTAAGCCAACATAAAAAGAAAGAGTTTATAAAAATGTTGAATTTTATATACGTTAACTCAAAAAAGTCTATACATTTCGTTATAAGTCGGAAATTGATTTCTGAGACTAAATTGTAAACTAGATAAACTCATCTTTAACCGAAAAAGTTTGAAAAATGTATTGTAATTACAATTAATATGTTCTAAGGAAATACGTCTAGTAAAAATTGCATTTCTATGTACGTTGATTCAAGAAAATATGAAGGAAGTCAAATTTCACAATAGAAGAAGGATGAAAGACCATGCAGAACTAATCCAAATCCTAACAAATTTCATATATCTTGAATCAAATAGAAAGACAAAGCCAACACAAAAAGAAAGAGTTCATAAAAATGTTGAATTTTATATACGTTATCTCAAAAAAGTCTACACATTTTGTTATAAGTCGGAAATTGATTTCTGAGACTAAATTGTGAACTAAATAGACTCATCTTTAACAGAAATTTTTTGAAAAATGTATTGTAACTATAATTAATATGTTCTAAGGCAATACGTCTAGTAAAAATTGCATTTCTATGTGCGTTGATTCAAGAAAATATGAAGCAAGTCAAATTTCACAATAGAAGAAGGATGAAAGACCATGCAGAACTAATCCAAATCCTAACTAATTTCATCTATCTTGAATCAAATAGAAAGACAAAGCCAACACAAAAAGAATGAGTTCATAAAAATGTTGAATTTAATATACGTTAACTCAAAAAAGTCTACACATTTTCGGTTGAACATCCTAATGTTTTTTATTTCCGGTTCAAATAGTTTCAAGTTTTTGGGGTTGCTGTAACCTCTTTTCTTGTAAACTATTTCTTGTAAATTTTGTTATCTATTAATACAAATTTTTGACTTATCAAAAAAGAAAAATCAAAAAAGTCTACACACTTCGTTATAAGTCGGAAATTGATTTCTGAGACTAAATTGTAAACTAGATAAATTCATCTTTAACAAAAAAAGTTTGAAAAATGTATTCTAATTACAATAAATATGTTCTAAGGCAATACGTCTAGTAAAAATGGCATTTCTATGTACGTTGATTCAAGAAAATATGAAGGAAGTCAAATTTCACAATAAAAGAAGGATGAAAGACCATGCAGAACTAATCCAAATCCTAACAAATTTCATCTATCTTGAATCAAATAGAAAGACAAATCCAACACAAAAAGAAAGAGTTCATAAAAATGTTGAATTTAATATACGTTAACTCAAAAAAGTCTACACACTTCGTTATAAGTCGGAAATTGATTTCTGAGACTAAATTGTAAACTAGATAAACTCATCTTTAACAGAAAAAGTTTGAAAAATGTATTGTAATTACAATCAATATGTTCTAAGGCAATACGTCTAGTAAAAATTGCAATTCTATTTACGTTGATTCAAGAAAATATGAAGGAAGTCAAATTTCACAATAGAAGAAAGATGAAACACCATGCAGAACTAATCCAAATCCTAACAAATTTCATCTATCTTGAATAAAATAGAAAGACAAAGCCAACACAAAAAGAAAGAGTTCATAAAAATGTTGAATTTTATATACGTTAACTCAAAAAAGTCTACACATTTCGTTATAAGTCGGAAATTTATTTCTGAGACTAAATTGTAAACTAGATAAACTCATCTTTAACAGAAAAAGTTTGAAAAATGTATCTTAATTACAATTAATATGTTCTAAGGCAATACGTCTAGTAAAAATTGCATTTCTATGTACGTTGATTGAAGAAAATATGAAGGAAGTCAAATTTCACAATAGAAGAAGGATGAAAGACCATGCAGAACTAATCCAAATCCTAACAAATTTCATCTATCTTGAATCAAATAGAAAGACAAAGCCAACACAAAAAGAAAGAGTTCATAAAAATGTTGAATTTTATATACGTTAACTCAAAAAAGTCTACACATTTCGTTATAAGTCGGAAATTGATTTCTGAGACTAAATTGTAAACAAGATAAACTCATCTTTAACAAAAAAAAGTTTGAAAAATGTATTGTAATTACAATTAATATGTTCTAAGGCAATACGTTAAGTAAAAATTGCATTTCTATGTACGTTAATCCAAGAAAATATGAAGGAAGTCAAATTTCACAATAGAAGAAGGATGAAAGACCATGCATAACTAATCCAAATCCTAACAAATTTCATCTATTTGAATCAAATAGAAAGACAAAGCCAACACAAAAAGAAAGAGTTCATAAAAATGTTGAATTTTATATACGTTAACTCAAAAAAGTCTACACATTTCGTTATAAGTCGGAAATTGATTTCTGAGACTAAATTGTAAACTAGATAAACTCATCTTTAACAGAAAAAGTTTGAAAAATGTATTGTAATTACAATTAATATGTTCAAAGGCAATACGTCTAGTAAAAATTGCATTTCTATGTACGTTGATTCAAGAAAATATGAAGGAAGTCAAATTTCACAATAGAAGAAAGATGAAAGACCATGCAGAACTAACCCAAATCCCAACAAATTTCATCTATCTTGAATTAAATAGAAAGACAAAGCCAACATAAAAAGAAAGAGTTCATAAAAATGTTGAATTTTATATACGTTAACTCATAAAAGACTACACATTTCGTTATAAGTCGGAAATTGATTTCTAAGACTAAATTGTAAACTAGATAAACTCATCTTTAACAGAAAAAGTTTGAAAAATGTATTGTAATTACAATTAATATGTTCTAAGGCAATACGTCTAGTAAAAATTGCATTTCTATGTACGTTGATTCAAGAATATATGAAGGAAGTTAAATTTCACAATAGAAGAAGGATGAAAGACCATGCAGAACTAATCCAAATCCTAACAAATTCCATCTATCTTGAATCAAATAGAAAAACAAAGCCAACACAAAAAGAAAGAGTTCATTAAAATGTTTAATTTAATATACGTTAACTCAAAAAAGTCTACACACTTCGTTATAAGTCGGAATTTGATTTCTGAGACTAAATTGTATACTAGATAAATTCATCTTTAACATAAAAAGTTTGAAAAATGTATTGTAATTTCAATTAATATGTTCTAAAGCAATACGTCTAGTAAAAATTGCATTTCTATGTACGTTGATTCAAGAAAATATGAAGGAAGTCAAATTTCACAAAAGAAGATAGATGAAAGGCCATGCAGAACTAATCCAAATCCTAACAAATTTCATCTATCTTGAATCAAATAGAAAGACAAAGCCAACATAAAAAGAAAGAGTTTATAAAAATGTTGAATTTTATATACGTTAACTCAAAAAAGTCTACACATTTCGTTATAAGTCGGAAATTGATTTCTGAGACTAAGTTGTAAACTAGATAAACTCATCTTTAACAGAAAAAGTTTGAAAAATGTATTGTAATTACAATTAATATGTTCTAAGGCAATACGTCTAGTAAAAATTGCATTTCTATGTACGTTGATTCAACAAAATATGAAGGAAGTTAAATTTCAGAATAGAAGAAGGATGAAAGACCATGCAGAACTAATCCAAATCCTAACAAATTCCATCTATCTTGAATCAAATAGAAAAACAAAGCCAACACAAAAAGAAAGAGTTCATTAAAATGTTTAATTTAATATACTTTAACTCAAAAAATTCTACACACTTCGTTATAAGTCGGAAATTGATTTCTGAGACTAAATTGTAAACTAGATAAACTCATCTTTAACAGAAAAAGTTCGAAAAATGTATTGTAATCACAATTAATATGTTCTAAGGCAATACGTCTAGTAAAAATTGCATTTCTATGTACGTTGATTCAAGAAAATATGAAGGAAGTCAAATTTCACAATAGAAGAAAGATGAAAGGCCATGCAGAACTAATCCAAATCCTAACAAATTTCATCTATCTTGAATCAAATAGAAAGACAAAGCCAACATAAAAAGAAATAGTTTATAAAAATGTTGAATTTTATATACGTTAACTCAAAAAAGTCTACACATTTCGTTATAAGTCGGAAATTGATTTCTGAGACTAAATTGTAAACTAGATAAACTCATCTTTAACAGAAAAAGTTTGAAAAATGTATTGTAATTTCAATTAATATGTTCTAAGGCAATACGTCTAGTAAAAATTGCATTTCTATGTACGTTGATTCAAGAAAATATGAATGAAGTCAAATTTCACAATAGAAGAAGGATGAAAGACCATGCAGAAATAATCCAAATCCTAACAAATTTCATCTATTTTGAATCAAATAGAAAGACAAAGCCAACACAAAAAGAAAGAGTTCATAAAAATATTGAATTTTATATACGTTAACTCAAAAAAGTCTACACATTTCGTTATAAGTCGGGAAATTTATTTCTGAGACTAAATTGTAAACTAGATAGACTCATCTTTAACAGAAAAAGTTTGAAAAATGCATTGTAATTATAATTAATATGTTCTAAGGCAATACGTCTAGTAAAAATTGCATTTCTATGTACGTTGATTCAAGAAAATATGAAGGAAGTCAAATTTCACAATAGAAGAAGGATGAAAGACCATGCAGAACTAATCCAAATCCTAACAAATTTCATCTATCTTGAATCAAATAGAAAGACAAAGCCAACACAAAAAGAAAGAGTTCATAAAAATGTTGAATTTTATATACGTTAACTCAAAAAAGTCTACACACTTCGTTATTAGTCGGAAATTGATTTCTGAGACTAAATTGTAAACAAGATAAACTCATCTTTAATAGAAACAGTTTGAAAATGTAATGTAATTACAATTAATATGTTCTAAGGCAATACGTCAAGTAAAAATTGCATTTCTATGTACGTTGATTCAAGAAAATATGAAGGAAGTCAAATTTCACAATAGAAGAAGGATGAAAGACCATGCAGAACTAATCCAAATCCTAACAAATTTCATCTATCTTGAATCAAATAGAAAGAAAAAGCCAACACAAAAAGAAAGAGTTCATAAAAATGTTGAATTTTATATACGATAACTCAAAAAAGTTTACTCATTTCGTTATAAGTCGGAAATTTATTTCTGAGACTAAATTGTAAACTAGATAGACTCATCTTTAACATAAAAAGTTTGAAAAATGTATTGTAATTACGATTAATATGTTCTAAGGCAATACGTCTAGTAAAAATGGCATTTCTATGTACGTTGATTCAAGAAAATATGAAGCAAGTCAAATTTCACAATAGAAGAAGGATGAAAGACCATGCAGAACTAATCCCAATCCTAACAAATTTCATCTATCTTGAATCAAATAGAAAGACAAATCCAACACAAAAAGAAAGAGTTCATAAAAATGTTGAATTTTATATACGATAACTCAAAAAACTTTACACATTTTGTTATAAGTCGGAAATTGATTTCTGAGACTAAATTGTAAACTAGATAGACCCATCTTTAACATAAAAAGTTTGAAAAATGTATTGTAATTACAATCAATATGTTCTAAGGCAATACATCTAGTAAAAATTGCAATTCTATTTACGTTGATTCAAGAAAATATGAAGGAAGTCAAATTTCACAATAGAAGAAGGATGAAAGACCATGCAGAACTAATCCAAATCCTAACAAATTTCATCTATCTTGAATCAAATAGAAAGACAAAGCCAACACAAAAAGAAAGAGTTCATAAAAATGTTGAATTTTATATATGTTAACTCAAAAAAGTCTACACATTTCGTTATAAGTCGGAAATTGATTTCTGAGACTAAATTATAAACTAGATAAACTCATCTTTAAGAGAAAAAGTTTGAAAAATGTATTGTAATTACAATTAATATGATCTAAGGCAATACGTCTAGTAAAAATTGCATTTCTATGTACGTTGATTCATGAAAATATGAAGGAAGTCAAATTTCACAATAGAAGAAGGATGAAAGACCATGTAGAACTAATCCAAATCCTAATAAATTTCATCTATCTTGAATCAAATAGAAAGACAAAGCCAACACAAAAAGAAAGAGTTCATAAAAATGTTGAATTTTATATATGTTAACTCAAAAAAGTCTACACATTTCGTTATAAGTTGGAAATTGATTACTGAGACTAAATTGTAAACTAGATAAACTCATCTTTAACAGAAAAAGTTTGAAAAATGTATTGTAATTACAATTAATATGTTCTAAGGCAATACGTCTAGTAAAAATTGCATTTCTATGTACGTTGATTCAAGAAAATATGAAGCAAGTCAAATTTCACAATAGAAGAAGGATGAAATACCATGCAGAACTAATCCAAATCCTAATAAATTTCATCTATCTTGAATCAAATAGAAAGACAAATCCAACACAAAAAGAAAGAGTTCATAAAAATGTTGAATTTAATATACGTTAACTCAAAAAAGTCTACACACTTCGTTATAAGTCAGAAATTGATTTCTGAGAATAAATTGTAAACTAGATAAACTCATCCTTAACAGAAAAAGTTTGAAAAATGTATTGTAATTACAATTAATATGTTCTAAGGAAATACGTCTAGTAAAAATTGCATTTCTATGTACGTTGATTCAAGAAAATATGAAGGAAGTCAAATTTCACAATAGAAGAAGGATGAAAGACCATGCAGAACTAATCCAAATCCTAACAAATTTCATCTATCTTGAATCAAATAGAAAGACAAAGCCAACACAAAAAGAAAGAGTTCATAAATATGTTGAATTTAATATACGTTAACTCAAAAAAAGTCTACACACTTCGTTATAAGTCGAAAATTAATTTCTGAGACTAAATTGTAAACTAGTTAAACTCATCTTTAACAGAAAAAGTTTGAAAAATATATTGTAATTACAATTAATATGTTCTAAGGTAATACCTCTAATAAAAATTTCATTTCTATGTACGTTGGTTCATGAAAATATCAAGGAGGTCAAATTTCACAATAGAAGAAGGTTGAAAGACCAAGATCACTAATCCAAATCCTAACAAATTTCATCTACCTTGAATCAGATAGAAAGACAAAGCCAATACAAAAACAAAGAGTTCATAAATATGTTACAGAAAAAGTTTGAAAAATATATTGTAATTACAATTAATATGTTCAAAGGTAATACCTCTAATAAAAATTTCATTTCTATGTACGTTGATTCATGAAAATATCAAGGAAGTCAAATTTCACAATAGAAGAAGGTTGAAAGACCAAGCAGAACTAATCCATATCCTAACAAATTTCATCTATCTTGAATCAGATAGAAAGACAAATCCAATACAAAAATAAAGAGTTCATAAATATGTTGAATTTTATATACGTTAACTCAAAATAGTCTACACACTTCGTTATAAGTCGGAAGCTGATTTCTGAGACTAAATTGTAAACTAGATAAATTCATCTTTAACAGAAAAAGTTTGAAAAATTTATTATAATTACAATTAATATGTTCTAAGGTAATACCTCTAATAAAAATTTCATTTCTATGTACGTTGATTCATGAAAATATCAAGGAAGTCAAATTTCACAATAGAAGAAGGTTCAAAGACCAAGCAGATTAATCCAAATCCTAACAAATTTCATCTATCTTGAATCAGATAGAAAGACAAAGCCAATACAAAAATAAAGAGTTCATAAATATGTTGAATTTTATATACGTTAACCCAAAATAGTCTACACACTTCGTTATAAGTCGGAAGCTGATTTCTGAGACTAAATTGTAAACTAGATAAATTCATCTTTAACAGAAAAAGTTTGAAAAATATATTGTAATTACAAATAATATGTTCTACGGTATACCTATAATAAAAATTTCATTTCTATGTACGTCGATTCATGAAAATATCAAGGAAGTCAAATTTCACAATATAAGAAGGTTCAAAGACCAAGCAGAACTAATCCAAATCCTAACAAATTTCATCTAACTTGAATCAGATAGAAAGACAAATCCAATACAAAAATAAAGAGTTCATAAATATGTTGAATTTTATATACGTTAACTCAAAATAGTCTACACACTTTGTTATAAGTTGGAAGCTGATTTCTGAGACTAAATTGTAAACTAGATAAATTCATCTTTAACATAAAAAGTTTGAAAAATATATTGTAATTACAATTAATATGTTTTAAGGTAATACCTCTAATAAAAATTTCATTTCTATGTACGTTGATTCATAAAAATATCAAGGAAATCAAATTTCACAATAGAAGAAGGTTGAAAACAAAGCAGAACTAATCCATATCCTAACAAATTTACTCTATCTTAAATCAAATAGAAAGACAAAGCCAACATAAAAAGAAAGAGTTCATAAAAATGTTGAATTTTATATACGTTAACTCAAAAAAGTCTACACATTTCGTTATAAGTCGGAAATTGATTTATGAGACTAAATTGTAAACTAGATAAACTCATCTTTAACAGAAAAAGTTTGAAAAATGTATTGTAATTACAACTAATATGTTCAAAGGCAATACGTCTAGTAAAAATTGCATTTCTATGTACGTTGATTCAAGAAAATATGAAGGAAGTCAAATTTCACAATAGAAGAAAGATGAAAATCCATGCAGAACTAATCCAAATCCTAACAAATTTCATCTATCTTGAATCAAATAGAAAGACTAAGCCAACATAAAAAGAAAGAGTTTATAAAAATGTTGAATTTTATATACGTTAACTCAAAAAAGTCTATACATTTCGTTATAAGTCGGAAATTGATTTCTGAGACTAAATTGTAAACTAGATAAACTCATCTTTAACCGAAAAAGTTTGAAAAATGTATTGTAATTACAATTAATATGTTCTAAGGAAATACGTCTAGTAAAAATTGCATTTCTATGTACGTTGATTCAAGAAAACATGAAGGAAGTCAAATTTCACAATAGAAGAAGGATGAAAGACCATGCAGAACTAATCCAAATCCTAACAAATTTCATCTATCTTGAATCAAATAGAAAGACTAAGCCAACATAAAAAGAAAGAGTTTATAAAAATGTTGAATTTTATATACGTTAACTCAAAAAAGTCTATACATTTCGTTATAACTCGGAAATTGATTTCTGAGACTAAATTGTAAACTAGATAAACTCATTTTTAACCGAAAAAGTTTGAAAAATGTATTGTAATTACAATTAATATGTTCTAAGGAAATACGTCTAGTAAAAATTGCATTTCTATGTACGTTGATTCAAGAAAATATGAAGGAAGTCAAATTTCACAATAGAAGAAGGATGAAAGACCATGCAGAACTAATCCAAATCCTAACAAATTTCATCTATCTTGAATCAAATAGAAAGACAAAGCCAACACAAAAAGAAAGAGTTCATAAATATGTTGAATTTAATATACGTTAACTCAAAAAAGTCTATACACTTCGTTATAAGTCGAAAATTAATTTCTGAGACTAAATTGTAAACTAGATAAACTCATCTTTAACAGAAAAAGTTTGAAAAATATATTGTAATTACAATTAATATGTTCTAAGGTAATACCTCTAATAAAAATTTCATTTCTATGTACGTTGGTTCATGAAAATATCAAGGAAGTCAAATTTCACAATAGAAGAAGGTTGAAAGACCAAGATCACAAATCCAAATCCTAACAAATTTCATCTACCTTGAATCAGATAGAAAGACAAAGCCAATACAAAAACAAAGAGTTCATAAATATGTTACAGAAAAAGTTGAAAAAATATATTGTAATTACAATTAATATGTTCTAAGGTAATACCTCTAATAAAAATTTCATTTCTATGTACGTTGATTCATGAAAATATCAAGGAAGTCAAATTTCACAATAGAAGAAGGTTGAAAGACCAAGCAGAACTAATCCATATCCTAACAAATTTCATCTATCTTGAATCAGATAGATAGACAAATCCAATACAAAAATAAAGAGTTCATAAATATGTTGAATTTTATATACGTTAACTCAAAATAGTCTACACACTTCGTTATAAGTCGGAAGCTGATTTCTGAGACTAAAATGTAAACTAGGTAAATTCATCTTTAACAGAAAAAGTTTGAAAAATATATTGTAATTACAATTAATATGTTCTAAGGTAATACCTCTAATAAAAATTTCATTTCTATGTACGTTGATTCAAGAAAATATGAAGGAAGTCAAATTTCACAATGGAAGAAAGGTGAAAGACCATGCAGAACTAATCCAAATATTAACAAATTTCATCTATCTTGAAACAAATAGAAAGACAAAGCCAACATAAAAAGAAAGAGTTCATAAAAATGTTGAATTTTATATACGTTAACTCAAAAAAGTCTACACATTTCGTTATTAGTCGGAAATTTATTTCTGAGACTAAATTGTAAACTAGATAAACTCATCTTTAAGAGAAAAAGTTTGAAAAATGTTTTGTAATTACAATTAATATGTTCTAAGGGAATACGTCTAGTAAAAATTGCATTTCTATGTACGTTGATTCAAGAAAATATGAAGGAAGTCAAATTTCACAATAAAAGAAGGTTGAAAGACCACTCAGAACTAATCCAAATCCTAATAAATTTCATGTATCTTGAATCAAATAGAAAGACAAATCCAACACAAAAAGAAAGAATTCATAAAAATGTTAAATTTTATATACGTTAACTCAAAAAAGTCTACACACTTTGTTATAAGTCGGAAATTGATTTCTGAGACTAAATTGTAAACTAGATAAACTCATTTTTAACAGAAAAAGTTTAAAAAATGTATTGTAATCACAATTAGTATGTTCTAAGGCAATACGTCTAGTAAAAATTGCATTTCTCTGTACGTTGATTCAAGAAAATATGAAGGAAGTCAATTTCACATTAGAAGAAGGTTAAAAGACCAAGAAGAACTAATCCAAATCCTGACAAATTTCATATATCTTGAATCAGATAGAAAGACAAAGCCAACACAAAAGCAAAGAGTTCATAAAAATGTTAAATTTTATATATGTTAACTCAAAAAATCTACACACTTCTTTATAAGTCGGAATTTTATTTCTGAGACTAAATTATAAATTAGATAAACTCATCTTTAACAAAAAAAGTTTGAAAAATGTATTTTAATTACAATTAATATGTTCTAAGGCAATACGTCCAGTAAAAATTGCATTTCTATGTACGTTGATTAAAGAAAATATGAAGAAAGTCAAATTTCACAATAGAGGAAGGATGAAAGACCATGCAGAACTAATCCAAATCCTAACAAATTTCATCTATCTTGAATCAAATAGAAAGACCAAGCCAACACAAAAAGAAAGAGTTCATAAAAATGTTAAATTTTATATACGTTAACTCAAAAAAGTCTACACACTTCGTTATAAGTAGAAAATTTATTTCTGAGACTAATCTGTAAACTAGATAAACTCATCTTTAACAGAAAAAGTTTGACAAATGTATTGTAATTACAATTAATATGTTCTAAGGCAATACGTCCAGTAAAATTTTTATTTCTATGTACGTTGATTCAAGAAAATATGAAGGAAGTCAAATTTCACAATAGAAGAAGGATGAAAGACCATGCAGAACTAATCCAAATCCTAACAAATTTCATCTATCTTGAATCAAATAGAAAGACAAAGCCAACACAAAAAGAAAGAGTTCATAAAAGTGTTAAATTTTATATACGTTAACTCAAAAAAGTCTACACATTTCGTTATAAGTCGGAAATTTATTTCTGAGACTAAATTGTAAACTAGATAAACTCATCTTTAACAGAAAAAGTTTGAAAATGTATTGCAATTACAATTAATATGTTCTAAGGCAATACTTTTTTTTTGATAAATCAAAATTTGTATTTATAGATAACAAAATTTACAAAGTAGAATTTACAAGAAAAGAGGTCACAACAACCCCAAAAACTTGTAAACTACTTGAAACGATAATGTGAAACATTTGGATATTCAACTGAATTTAAAAAAGGTGGTCTTCCATCATAATGCACTCCCACTTCATTAGCAAGTAGACAACCACGCTTAGCCATTTTATTCGCTGCAAAATTCGCCTCCCTAAAAGTGTGAATTAACCTTATAGACGCATAATGTCTACAAATTGCCATCCATCTGCTCATTGAAAACCAAGGGATAGAAGAAATTTTGAAAGCTTCTACCACACCAAAAGAATCTGATCGTACACAAATACGCTCAAAACCCCATTGCATAGCCCACTCAAAACCAACAATAATTCCATAAAGTTCAGCCAAATAATTTGAGGTAATTCCAAGGCCGATACTTATAGCTCCAAGAACTGAACAATTAGCGTCTCTAGCCACCACTCCCGCTCCTGAAATGTATGGATTACCTCGCGCCGTGCCATCACAACGGATCTGGAGCTCATTATCATCTGGAGACTGCCAAAAAGCTTCCACCAAGCCGGACTGAATAGTCTTGAATCAGCTTCACCACCCTCTTGAAAAATAAACTCCAGCTTGGTTGTTGACGTTGAAAGACTTCCCTATTACGTGCTGCCCATAGCTCAGACCCGATGACAAGATTGGCAAGCCTCCACAGGTCGCGAATCATGGTACATCTTCCTTGAGCTGCTTTATAAGACACCACAAGATTATCATTAGGCGTTAAATTAAAAATATCTACTATCCAGTTCCAAGCACGGCCAGCAAAGCTGCAATGGAAAAGGATATGGTCTAGAGATTCTTCCGCAACTCCACACAAGCTACAAAGACTTGCAAGCTGAATTTTAAATATAGATTAGATTATATCATACGTTGCACAAGCATTACACATGAATTTCTAGTTTTGGGCAGCCAATGTAGGGTGAACTTCCTTCCTCCATAAAATAAAAGCCCATCGAACTTGGGATATTTCTGACGGATTAAATGTTTCGCAGAACTAACAGTGAAAGCACCTTTGTAATCTGGCATCCAGATGCGTACATCTTCGCCAACCATGGGTGTAGGCAAAAGGTTAACGTCTAGACCTACAGCTTCCTTACGGTCTAAATGTTCCACAAGGATATTCCTCTGCCCATCAACCAAAACAGTACTAACCAGCACATTTCTATCCAGTGTATAGTCATTAAGGATTGCAGCGATACTCTTATTTGAAAACCAAGCATCATAATAAAGAGAAGTATCTCTACCATCACCCAGCAAAACTTTAGTGTTAGCTTCCACTATCTTGTACAATCTTCAAATACCCGGAAGAATAGAAGACTTCAAACCATTTACCTTGATACACTCATTTCTTCCAAAGAATTTAGCACGAAGAAAACCTGCCCATTTTTTCTTCGAAGAACGAATTTTCCACCAAAAGGGCAACAGACTTTATCATAAGCAACAACCACAGCACGGCTAACATTAGAATCTCCCGACCAAATAAAATTCCTAATTGCTCATTCACACTGTAAAATGAATTTACGTGGCCATTTATATATATCCATATTGTGAATAGAGTAACTAGCAAGAACAGACTTGACAAGCACCAAACGATCATGGAAGGATAGCAAAAAACCTTTCCAACCAGCAAGTTGCGATTTGATCTTCTCCACTACACCCGAAATGTGATGATATCGAATAGTACCCGGCATAATTTGAACTCCCAAATAACGATCAGGAAAAGTGGCTGCAGTCATACCCCAAATGGTTAGCAAGATAATTCATTCTAGTTAAAGAACCGCCCCCATAATAAATCTTGCTCTTCTGTCTACAAACAGTTTGACCAGTGATACTTACCCAACAAATCCACCAGATTGTTGAGGCTCTTAAGGTTTCCTTTACAGAAAATCATAATGTCATCAGAAAATCAAGACAAAAAGCTTTGTAATATTTCTGCTAAGAACATCTTCAATCAAGACAAAAATCAAAGGAGAAAGAGGATCTCCTTGACGGAAACCTCTATTAATTTTGAAATAACCCTCCGGACTGCCATTCAAAAGAATAGAGATTCTAGCATAATTCAAAATACTAAGAATCCAAGAGCACCAATGTTCATAGAAACCATATCTCCGAAAAACTTCCAACACAAAAGACCAACTCACCGTGTCAAATGCCTGGGAAATATCAAGCTTAAGACCAATGTTTCCATCCTTGCGCTTGATGTGGAGTTCATTAACCATTTCAGAAGCCAAACCGATGTTTTCCATGGATATTCTGACCCTTCATAAAGGCTACCTGTTCCTCAGAAACAAGCTTATCCAAAACACTACCAACTCTAGTAGCAAGGATCTTAGTAAAAATTTTAAAGGAAAAATTATTAAGACCAATAGGTCGAAAATTACGAAGAGTATTTGCACCTCTTACTTTTGGAAGCAAGATGATAAGACTTGAATTCGCCCCATTTGGAATCTGACCAGTATTCCAACAAAAAATAATTTCCTTAATCAAATATTCATTAATAATATCCCAGCAATGACGATAGAAACAACCAGAAAAACCATCCGGCCCTGGAGCACTATCAGCTCCAAGATCAAAAACTGCTTGTTTAATTTCGTTAGGAGTAGGAAGTCTGTCCATAGCAAGACTTTCTTCCTCTGAGATACCAACATGCTCATAATCAAATAAACTAGCATCCAAATCAGACTCATGGCCATTAAATTTGTCCTCATAAAACTGCACCACATGGTCACGCAACTGATCATAGTCTGAAATAGTACGGCCATCACTATCTGTTAATTCTGAAATAGTATTAGAATCCGACGAATGCGAATACTATTATGGAAGAAAGTAGTGTTGCTTGAACCCTCCACAAGCCACTGATTCCTTGCCTTTTTCTTAAGCATAGAGTTATGTTGAAGTCGAGTCTCACTAAGCCTAGCCATAGCATCCTTCATAAGATTAAGTTTGGAAACATCATTAGGATCTTCATCCGAGCAAAGAGCCGCAGATTCAAACCTCAGCTGGTCTTGCTTCAACCTAGAATGAATATTACCAAAACCATAAGATTCCATTCCTTAATCACCCCCTTTAGCCTCTTGAGTTTATAAGTAAATATGAAATCAAGAGAACCATGAACTGGCATATTCCAATTGTCACTCACCATACGAAGAAATCAGTGTGTAAAAAACACATTTTTTGAATGCGAAAAGGAGCTCTTTTAGGTCTCGGAACAGCAAAAGGAAATCCCAAAAGAGTAGAATGGTCGGTAACTTCTCTAGGAAGAGCTTTACACCGCCAATTCTCAAATTTCGCTAACCAAGCAGCATTGATAACAGCACGATCCAACTTACTAATGATTCTGTGAGAACCCGACTGACCATTAGTCCAAGTAAATTTAGTACCCAAGAAATCTGCTTCGAAAAGATTATTATCATTCATCCAATCAGAAAATTCATTAATTGCTGAAGTCCTAGGCTCAAGACCACCCTTTTTCTCATCAAGTCGAAGGATACAATTGAAATCTCCCATGACAAGCCACGAGATCGACGTATCATGGCTATTAAGCTGCTGCCAAAGCCTTCTCCTAGTAACCTGAACATAACTAGCATGAACAAACGAGATATGAACTCCATAAAAAAAACTGTTATGGCTTGTTTGCTCCTATTAATAACTGAGGGAACAACACCATTTAAGTAGCAAATCCACATATTAGCAATACTAGAAACAGTCGCATTATGAATAACATGTGGATAAAAACCTTCCAACTGAAGTCTATTACCAAAACCAACCGAGCAATGAACTTTTGGTTCCGCAAGACAAAAAATATCCGGCTTGAACTCCCTAATTAACTCTGTAAGTTTACATTGAGTTGCATCACGAGCAACTCCATTTATGTTCCAAAAGAGAACCCGCATAATTAAACTTTGGGGGTTTGAGTTTTAGATAGCTTTTACTTGATGAGAAGTATTTGAGGAGGATTTTCATCTTGGTGAAGAACCCTTTCGAGCACGAACTCCCAATTCAGATTCTTTCGAGTCCGATATGGAATCATTATCTCTCAAATCATCAATTTTTGCTTGAAGAGCTATCAACTGCTGCTGCTTAGCACGTTTAGCTACTTCATCAACCTTATTAATCTCCAAAAGAGGGTTATTCAAAGTCTCACCAACTGATCCCAGAATATTGAGTTTGTTATGAGAGATATATTCCGAACTTTCTTCAAGAGCATCACACACCGGTGTAGACAAAGATAAAACAGGAATCCTACCAGGATTAGGAAGTCTAGTTCTTGCCAATTCAACATTCCCAACTGGCTTAGTATTCAAGGCAACAATAGTCAACGACTTTGCCCTGTTAACTAAAACTGAATGCGCAAGCTTAGCTTGTTTGGCTCTCTCAAACTCAGTTGTTGCCCTGCGCACAGCTTCGGAATTCACGAGTTCATCTTGTAACTGTTGTTCCAACTCAACAGTGTCTTCAATGCCCACAGTAGCAGACTGTACGTTGTTATCAACTGTTCCCTTTCGATTTTTTTACCATTCTTCTTTTGACCTACTACTTGCCATGTTGTATTAGTGTCACCCTGGTGGATAACTAGAGCATTAGATTGCTGCGACGTACTGGCGGTAGCGGGTGGCGTATTAACTGCAGTAACATGCTTCTTTCTGCACTCTGAGTCTAGGTGACCAACTATTTTGCACTTGGAACAGTATTTCGGCCTTTTCAAGATTTCAAATGGTTGCAAAAAATTGAGCCCACCAGCTTCAACCTAAACATAATCTGTATTAAGCCTTGCAAAATCAATATCGATCAGGACTGAGGCGTAATTCCCATACTCATGGTTTAGGGTTCGCTTATCAACCACAATAGGAGTTCCAAGAGATTTGCCCAAAGCTAACAGCGTCTTCTCCACCCACATTTCAACCGGAAGACCTGGAAACTTGACCCAGACGGTAGAGTGAGAGGTACATTGTTTATCAGCATCGAACCCTGGATACCATTCGATCTTTTTTTTTGCTAGGTCAAAAAAGGTTTATTAAGCAAAAAAAAACGTAATTACAAGAATTACAAAATTGGAGCACAATTCTCCCTACCCCCATAAACCAAAGGGGACAAAATTCGATCTTTTTTTTTTGTGAACGATCAGACGTAAAGGTTGCTCGTTCACAGTCCATGGATCCTTGTTACCCTCACGATAAACTTTTTCTTTGTCTTCCTGTGTTAACAACTTGATGATGAAGAATCCCCGGTTCATGGGGATGAACTGCACCTTAGTCTCTCCAAGCTTACATTGTTGTTCCAAGTTAATCTTAACATCATTGAGTTTGATACCCTTGAGATCCAGCCTCCCAATGAGACTGAGGCACCATATTTGACAGCCCTCTTCATAATAATCTTGCGGAATAACCACAGCTGGTTTTCCATCTTTGATAGTAAGGTTTGGTAGAGTAGTAATGTTGATAGCAGTAGAAATATGATTCTTTTTGTTTTTTCCCATAACAAGTTCATCAAACGTTAGCTTTTGATGACTAGATCACCAACCGATTGTTCCCCCATCTCTGATCACCAAAGAGATGATCCAAGATGAAGCGCGGAAAAAAGTTTTTGAAAAAAACTTGAAAACCCTAAAATCGCCAGAGCAAAGTTAGGAGAGAGAAAAAATTTGCTTGCTTGGTCTTTTGTTTTCCAAGGCAATACGTCCAGTAAAAATTGCATTTCTATGTACGTTGATTCAAGAAAATATAAAGGAAATCAAATTTCACAATAGAAGAAGGATGAAAGACCAAGCAGAACTAATCCAAATCCTAAAAAATTTCATCAATCTTGAATCAAATAGAAAGACAAAGCTAACACAAAAAGAAAGAATTCATAAAAAAGTTGAATTTTATATAAGTTAACTCAAAAATATCTACACACTTTGTTATAAGTCGGAAATTGATTTCTGAGACTAAATTGTAAACTAGATAAACTTACCTTTAACAGAAAAAGTTTGAAAACAAGGTCCTTGTTCGTTCAGACTCGGTTGGTGCTATTACAGCATTGACAACTTCGAACGTTCCTTGGTTTGTTAAACACAGGTGGAGTTTGATTCAAAGTAGATATGTTTCCATTCGTTTTTTGCACACCTATCGTGAGGCTAACTTCACAGCAGACAACATGGCAAAGATGGGTTGTTCTCTAAGAAATCGTGAAGGTTTAAACTATGATGAAAGACCATATTTTCTTCATTCGTTAGAATACCCAAATGTTTCATATTTCAGATTTAAGTAGTTTGTAAGTTTTTGGGGTCTTCGGACCTCTTTTCCTGTAAACTCTTTGTACATATTGGCTATTTATCAATACAATTTGGACTTACCAACAAAATGTATTGTAATCACAATTAATATGTTCTGAGGCAATACGTCTAGTAAAAACTGCATTTCTATATTCTGAAGTCAAATTTCACAATAGAAGAAGGATGAAAGACCAAGCAGAACTAATCCAAATCCTAACAAATTTCATCTATCTTGAATCAGATAGAAAGACAAAGCCAATACAAAAGGAAAGAGTTCATAAAAATGTTGAATTTTATATACGTTAACTCAAAAAAGTCTATACACTTCGTTATAAGTCGTAAATTGATTTCTGAGACTAAATTGTAAACTAGATAAACTCATCTTTAACAGAAAAAGTTTGAAAAATATATTGTATTCACAATTAATATGTTATAAGGAAATACGTCTAGTAAAAATTGCTTTTCTATGTACGTTGATTCAAGAAAATATGAAGGAAGTCAAATTTCACAATAGAAGAAGGATGAAAGACCAAGCAAAACTAATCTAATTCCTAACAAATTTCACCTATCTTGAATCAAATAGAAAGACAAGGCCAATACAAAAATAAAGAGTTCATAAAAAAAAATTTGATAAGTCAAAAAATTATATTAAATAAAAGAGATATTTACAAATAGAATACAAGAAAAGAGGTCAGAGAAACCCCAAAAACTTATAAACTATTTAAATCTAAAATAAGAAACATGAGGATATTCTATAGAATTAAGAAAATCAGGTCTTCCGTCATAGTTTATCCCTTCCCCTTCACCTAGTCGATATCCTCTTTTTGCCATAATATCCGCAACAAAATTGGTTTCACGATATGTATGTTTCAAACGGATTGAATCATATAATTTTTGAACATCTTCCCAACGTTAAATAATAAACCAAGGCAGAGCCATATTTTCCAAAGCATAAATAGCACTAACAGAATCCAACCAAATCAGCACACGTCTAATTCCCCACTTGACAGCCCAATCCAATCCAACAATAATTCCATATAATTCCGCAAGAAAACTATTTGTAATGCCCAGGCCAATTTCATTGCTCCAAGAACGTTACACTCTTCATTACAGACCACAACACCTGCTCCATCTATATCGGCTCCATTACCACGAGCTGCTCCATCACAACATAGCATAATCTCTCCCCTTTCCGGAGGCACCCAGAAAACTTCCACCGGAACTGTATGATTGACTTGTCTATGATGTACCTTAAAAAAATTAAGAATCTGCAACTCCTCAACAGAATTGAACATGAAACTTTTTAATCTTGAAGAATAATCATGAATAAGAATGAAAATGCGCTTCCTAAAAAAACTCCAGCTGATCGTCTTCTTTTCAAAAACAATTTTGTTTCTAATATTCCAAAGTTCAGACCGAGTAACAAGCACAACAATCAACCACAGGTCTTTAACAATTGGACTTTTTCCTTCGGCAGACTTGTAAGCAATTATGAAATCTTGGTGAGGCCGTAAACCAAAAATTTCAGCTATCCACGTCCTGGCAATCTGAGCAAAAGTACACGACCAAAGGATATGGTCTAAGGACTCCTCCGCAGACCTGTACAAACAACATCTGTTAGAAAGAGAGATCTTGAAACCGCTTTGGACTTTGTCGAGAGTCGCACAAGCTCCCCTCATTATTTTCCATTTTTGTGCCGCAAGCATTGGGTGAACTTCCTTGTGCCAGATTAAAGCAACTCCAGGAACAGGATATTTTTGACGAATAATCTCCCTAGAAGAACTTACAGAGAAAACCCCCTTCAAATCCGGCATCCAAAATAAATCTGGTCCATGACGCAACCTGGGAAGAGTAGCGAGATTAACTCTAGCCCGTAAAAAATTGTCACCGTGAGTATTATTGATAAACCAATCCCCATCCACAATTATTTCGCTCACTTTTGCTGACCTATCCAAGTTCTGATCTCCTAAAATATCAGCGATAGAAACGGTACCAACCAGATATCAAAATAAAGAGACGTGGATGTCCCACCACTAATCAAAGATTTAGTATTTTGAGCAACCATTATATCAACTCAACGAACACCAGGCAGAATAGTAGATTTTATCCCATAATCCTTCACTCTACCGTCCCTACAAGTGTATTTAGCTTCTAAGAACCGAACCCATTTCTTATGTGATCTTTTGATATTGCACCAGAGTTTAGCAACCAAAGCCTTATTTATGACACTCAATCTGGTAAGACCAAGTCCCCCTTCAGAAAGAGGAGAACATACTTTATCAAAACCAACAACAAATGCCCTGGATATTCCGGAATCCCCAGACCAAATAAAATTCTGAATCACCCTTTCGCATTGTTGAATGAACTTTAGAGGCCATTTATAAACCGCCATATTATGGATGTAATAACTAGCAATGTCAGTTTTAACAAGCACCACTCTATCCTGGAATGAAAGCATTTTACCTTTCCAGACAGCTAATTGATTTTTTATTTTATCAATGATAGTACATATATGTCTATATCTCACCGCCCCTGGCATGATTTGCACTCCCAAATAACGATCAAGAAAAGAAGCAAGACTCATACCAAGAAAATCAACAATAGTTCTCCGTCTACTCAAAGACCCCCCATCATAATAAATTTTACTTTTTTGCCTGCAAACGGTTTGCCCAGAAACACGATGATACTGCTCTAGTAAAGAAACCATATTTCTCACACTTTTCATATTTCCTTTACAAAAAATCATAATATCATCAGTAAAGAATAAATGAGTAGGGGAAATACCATTTCTCGTAAGCATTGGTGACATTTTCTTCTCCTTGAAAAGCTTAGAAATGTTCCTGCTAAGGACATCTTCAATCAAAACAAAAATCAAGGAAGAAAGGGTATCACCTTAATGTAAACCTCTATTAATTTTGAAGAACCCTTCCGGACGGAAATTTAAAAGAACAGAAATACGAGCAGATTGTAAGATAGAATGGATCCATTTACACCAATCCTCAGAGAAACCATACCTGCGGAGAACCTCCAAAACAAAAAGACCAACTAACAGTATCAAAATCCTGAGAAATATCCAATTTCATTCCCAAATCGCCATCCTTGCTTTTAATATGAAGCTCACTAACCATCTCAGAGGCCAAGCTAATATTTTCGTGAATATTTCTCTCTTTCATGAAAGCCACTTGTTCCTCAGAGACATGTTTTTCCAAAACACTTCCCAGTATGGTAGTTAAAATTTTAGTAAAGATATTGAAAAAGAAATTACTAGGGCCAATAGGTCTAAAACTCCGAAGAGAATTAGCTCCTCTAACCTTTGCCAGGAGAATAATAAGACTCGAATTAGCCCCACTAGGAGTAAATTTATGTTTCCAGCAAAAAAGAATTGCTACAAATAAATCATGTTGGATAATCTCCCAACAATGCCTATAGAAACAACCCAAGAAACCATCAGGACCCGGAGCACTGTCAGCCCCTAAATGAAAAACAACCTTTTGAATCTCCTCCACCGTAGGAAAACTGACCATACGCTGTTGTTCCTCCAAAGTAATAAACAAATGATCGTAATCAAAAATCTGATCTTTAACCGGCATTTCCACGCCATTAAACTTGTTCTCATAATAAGAAACAACATGTTGGCACAATTGATCCCCATCTGTGATAGTATTACCAGCATCATCCACAAGCTCGGAAATAGTGTTATTACCTCTACGAATGCGAATGGTATTATGCAGAAAACTAGAGTTACTAGCTCCCTCCAAAAGCCATTTTTCCTTGCTTTTTGGCGAAGCATAATATTTTGTTGCTTGGTCAAATAATCATTTTTTCTCTCTCCTAATTTTGCTCTGGCGATTTTAGGGTTTTGCACTTTTTTTCAAAAAAAATTTCACGCGCTTCATCTTGGATCATCACTTTGGTGATTCAAGATGGGTCATAGTTCTCAAAGTACTCA
>NW_020621714.1:120614-180622 GCF_003573695.1 Papaver somniferum | reverse complement strand
ATTCAAAAGAAGCTTTGGACTTAGTATATTCAACCTCCAACTGCTTAGCTTTCACCATCTGAGCAGTATACTCCAAATTATTAGCCTCCACCACCTTAGTAACTACAACTTCAGGGGAAACTGGATTTTTAGGCGCATTCTTACCTTTCCTACGTTTAGCAATTTGCCACTCACCAGAAACATTGTTAACTTGATTGGCATTGTTGTTAGCCCTGTCTTCAGAAGTATGAGACTAATTAGCATTACTATTTTGTTGCGCAGGTGCCTGAACAGAAGAGTTTGATGTTTGTTTCTTGCATTCCTGATCATTATGCCCAATAATCTTACACTTTGTGCAAAATTTTGGCTTCTTTTGAATCTCCACCGGCTGTCAGAAGTCCAAACCCCCTACAGTAACATGAATAGAATCTGTAGTTGTTTCAACAAAGTTTATGTCAACCAAGACTGAAGCAAAGTGTCCATATTCATGTTCAAGAGTATGCTTATCTACCACTACTGGAGTACCCAACGATTTTGCCATGGCAAGTAGCGTTTTTTCAATCCAAAACTCTAGCGGCAAGCCTGGAAACTTGACCCACATGGAAGCATGTGAGGTCCTTTGTTTTCCAGCGTCAAAACCTGGAAACCATTCAATTAGGTTTAGCTTTTGATGATCGAAAAACCATGCTTCAACATTCAACAACTTGTCGTTATCAGCTTGTGATTGCAACTTGATTGTAAGGAAACCCCTGTTCATTGGAACAAATTGGACACGTCCCTGACCTAACTGCCATTGTTCCTCAAGGTTGTTCTTCATAACTCCTTTTAAATCTAAACGCCAATAAGGATAAATTTCCAAATATCACATCCTTCCAAATAGAACGATTCAGGAAGCACCACAGCAGGTTTCCCTTCTTTCGCAGTTGGAATAGGTAGCGAACTTAGGTCTATTGAGGTTGTTGGCAACTGTTGTTTCCCCTTAACTTGATCAGCATAAGTGAGAGTTCTCAACTGAGTATTTTGAGAACTATCACCCATCTTGAATCACCAAAGTGATGATCCAAGATGAAGCGCGTGATTTTTTTTTTTGAAAAAAATGCAAAACCCTAAAATCGCCAGAGCAAAATTAGCAGAGAGAAAAAAGAAAAAATGATTATTTGACCAAGCAGCAAAATATTATGCTTCTCCAAAAAGCAAGGAACAAATGGATTTTGGAGGGAGCTAGTAACTCTAGTTTTCTGCATAATAGCATTCACATTCACATTCGTAGAGGTAATAACACTATTTTCGAGCTTGTGGATGATGCTGGTAATACTATCACAGATGGGGATCAATTGTGCCAACATGTTGTATCTTATTATGAGAACAAGTTTAATGGTGTGGAAATGCCGGTTGAAGATCAGATTTTTGATTACGATCATTTGTCTATTACTTTGGAGGAACAACAGCGTAGGGACAGTTTTCCTACGGTGGAGGAGATTCAAAAGGTTGTTTTTGATTTAGGGGCTCAAAGTGCTCCGGGTCCTGATGGTTTCTCGGGTTGTTTCTATAGGCATTGTTGGGAGATTATCCAACATGATTTATTTGTAGCAATTCTTTTTTGTTGGCAACATAAATTTACTCCTAGTGGGGCTAATTCGAGTCTTATTATTCTCCTGGCAAAGGTTAGAGGAGCTAATTCTCTTTGGAATTTTAGACCTATTGGCCTTAGTAATTTATTTTTCAAGATCTTTACTAAAATTTTAACTACCAGACTGGGAAGTGTTTTGGAAAAACTTGTCTCTGAGGAACAAGTGGCTTTCATGAAAGAGAGAAATATTCACGAAAATATGAGCTTGGCCTCTGAGATGGTTAATGAGCTTCATATTAAAAGCAAGGATGGCGATTTGGGAATGAAATTGGATATTTATCAGGCTTTTGATACTGTTAGTTGGTCTTTTTGTTTGGAGGTGCTCCGCAGGTATGGTTTCTCTGAGGATTGGTGTACATGGATCCTTTCTATCTTACAATCTGCTCGTATTTCTGTTCTTTTAAATTTCCATCTGGAAGGGTTCTTCAAAATTAATAGAGGTTTACGTCAAGGTGATACCCTTTCTTCCTTGATTTTTGTTTTGATTAAAGATGTCCTTAGCAGGAACATTTCTAAGCTTTTTAAGGAGAAGAAAATGTCACCAATGGTTACGAGAAATGGTATTTCCCCTACTCATTTATTCTTTGCTGATGATATTATGATTTTTTGTAAAGGAAATATGAAAAGTATGAAAAATATGGTTTCTTTACTAGAGCAGTATCATCGTGTTTCCGGGCAAACCGTTTGCAGGCAAAAAAGTAAAATTTTTTATGATGGGGGGTCTTTGAGTAGACGGAGAACTATTGTTGATTTTCTTGGTATGAGTCTTGCTTCTTTTCCTGATCGTTATTTGGGAGTGCAAATCATGCCAGGGGCGGTGAGATATAGACATATATGTACTGTCATTTATAAAATAAAAAATCAATTAGCTGTCTGGAAAGGTAAAATGCTTTCGTTCCAGGATAGACTGTGTGCTTGTTAAAACTGTCATTGCTAGTTATTCCATCCATAATATGGCGTTTTATAAATGGCCTCTAAAGTTCATTCAACAATGCGAAAGGGTGATTCGGAATTTTATTTGGTCTGGGGATTCCGGAATATCCGGGGATTTTGTTGTTGGTTTTGATAAAGTCTGTTCTCCTCTTTCTGAAGGGGGACTTGGTCTTACCAGATTGAGTGTCATGAATAAGGCTTTGGTTGCTAAACTCTGGTGGAATATCAAAAGATCACATAAGAAATGGGCTCGGTTCTTAGAAGCTAAATACACTTGTAGGGACGGTAGAGTGAAGGATTATGGGATAAAGTCTACTATTCTGCCTGGTGTTCATTGGGTTGGTAGAATGGTTGCTCAAAATACTAAATCTTTGATTAGTGATGGGAGATCCACCTCTCTTTATTTTGATATCTGGTTGGTACCGTTTCTATTGCTGATATTTTAGGAGATCAGAACTTGGATATGTCAGCAAAAGTGAGCGAAATAATTGTGGATGGGGATTGGTTTATCAATAATACTCACGGTGACAATTTGTTACGGGCTAGAGTTAATCTCGCTACTCTTCCCAGGTTGCGTCATGGATCAGATTTGTTTTTTTGGATGCCGGATTTGAAGGGGTTTTCTCTGTAAGTTCTGCTAGGGAGATTATTCGTCAAAAATATCATGTTCTTCTTGGAGTTGCTTTACTCTGGCGCAAGGCAGTTCACCCAATGCTTGCGGCACAAAAATGGAAAATAATGAGGGGAGCATGTGCGACTCTCGACAAAGTCCAAAGCGGTTTCAAGATCTCTCTTTCTAACAGATGTTGTTTGTGCAGGTCTGCGGAGGAGTCCTTAGAGCATATCATTTGGTCGTGTACTTTTGATCAGAGTGCCAGGACGTGGATAGCTGAAATTTTTGGTTTACGGCCTCACAAAGATTTCATAATTGCTTACAAGTCTGTCGAAGGAAAAAGTCAAATTGTTAAAGACTTGTGGTTGATTGATGTGCTTGTTACTCGGTCTGAACTTTGGAATATTAGAAATAAAATTGTTTTTGAAAAGAAGATGAACAGCTGGAGTTTCTTTAGGAAGCGCATTTTCACTCTTATTCATGATTATTCTTCGAGATTAAAGAGTTTCATGTTCAATTTTGTTGAGGAGTTGCAGATTCTGAATTTTTTTAAGGTGCATCATAGACAAGTCAATCATACAGTTCCGGTGGAAGTTTTCTGGGTGCCTCCGGAAAGGGGAGAGATTATGCTATGTTGTGATGGAGCAACTCGTGGTAATGGAGCCGGTATAGCTGGAGCAGGTGTTGTAAACCGTGATGAAGAGTGTAACGTTCTTGGAGCAATGAGCATTGGCCTGGGCATTACAAATAGTTTTCTTGCGGAATTATATGGAATTATTGTTGGATTGGAATGGGGTGTCAAATGGGGAATTATACGTGTGCTGATTTGGTCGGATTCTGTTAGTGCTATTTATGCTTTGGAAAATATGGCTCTGCCTTGGTTTGTTATTCAACGTTGGGAAGATGTTCGACAATTATATGATTCAATCCGTTTTAAACATACATATCGTGAAACCAATTTTGCTGCGAATATTATGGCAAAAAGAGGATGTCAACTAGGTGAAGGGGAAGGGATAAACTATGATGGAAGACCTGATTTTCTTAATTCTATAGAATATCCTCATGTTTCTTATTTTAGATTTAAATAGTTTATAAGTTTTTGGGGTTTCTCTGACCTCTTTTCTTGTATTCTATTTGTAAATATCTCTTTTATTTAATATAAATTTTTGACTTATCAAATTTTTTTTTATGAACTCTTTATTTTTGTATTGGCTTTGTCTTTCTATTTGATTCAAGATAGGTGAAATTTGTTAGGAATTAGATTAGTTCTGCTTGGTCTTTCATCCTTCTTCTATTGTGAAATTGGACTTCCTTCATATTTTCTTGAATCAACGTACATAGAAATGCAATTTTCACTAGACGTATTGCCTTAGAACATATTAATTGTGATTACAATACATTTTTCAAACTTTTTCTGTTAAAGATGAGTTTATCTAGTTTACAATTTAGTCTCAGAAATCAATTTACGACTTATAACGAAGTGTGTAGACTTTTTTTTAGTTAACGTATATAAAATTCAACATTTTTATGAACTCTTTCCTTTTGTGTTGGCTTTGTCTTTCTATCTGATTCAAGATAGATGAAATTTGTTAGGATTTGGATTAGTTCTGCTTGGTCTTTCATCCTTCTTCTATTGTGAAATTTGACTTCCTTCATATTTTCTTGAATCAACGTATATAGAAATGCAATTTTTACTAGACATATTTCCTTAGAACATATTAATTGTGAATACAATATATTTTTCAAACTTTTTCTGTTAAAGATGAGTTTATCTAGTTTTCAATTTAGTCTCAGAAATCAATTTACGACTTATAACGAAGTGTGTAGACTTTTTTGAGTTAACATATATAAAATTCAACATTTTTATGAACTCTTTCCTTTTGTGTTGGCTTTGTCTTTCTATCTGATTCAAGATAGATGAAATTTGTTAGGATTTGGATTAGTTCTGCTTGGTTTTTCATCCTTCTTCTATTGTGAAATTTGACTTCCTTCATATTTTCTTGAATCAACGTACATAGAAATGCAGTTTTTACTAGACGTATTGCCTCAGAACATATTAATTGTGATTACAATACATTTTTCAAAAATTTTCTTTTTTTTTTGGTAAGTCCAAATTGTATTGATAAACTGTTGTAAAAGGGGAATGTGACAGAAGTAGCAACAAATAGTAACTTTGTTTCTAAGGATACTCCAGTTCAAGAGGGCGATGAGGATAAACTGTTGGAGGAAGAGCTTAATAACTCTTTTGTAGAATATAGGGAAGCACAGCTCAAACTGATCAAGTGTAAGAATGCTATTGCTGCGAGAAAAGATATTGCTGCACGAACTAAATCTGCTACTGAAGTTAATGTAGCTGTTACGCAAGTTCAAACCGGGATAAGGCAAGAGTCAGGAAATAACGTGGATTCTGGCTTGGAGATTCAGCCAACTTCCGTGCCCAAAAAGAACACTGAGACCGTATCCAAGCATAATCAGGTAAGTTCCGTATCCAACTTGGTTTTGGAAACTCAGCAACAACCCGTGTCCAATGAAAACTCTGAGGTTATGTCCATGCAATGTCATACTCAGGCCGTGAATATCTCTCATGGTCTGAATACAAAGCCAGGGTCCGTAGAAGACTCGGTTTTAGAATCTTCTTCAAAACAAGAGTCTGTGAATAAGAATATTCAGGCCAAGCAAGCTGATAATCAGGTCGTGAATAATTCTCAAGGCTTGATTACTAAATCAGGGTCATCGAAAGAGGATTGGACAAAAGTAAAGGGTAAGAGCTCCCCAAACAAAGGTACTCCGTTTAAATTTAAATCTTTTGAAACTCCTTTTGTGGATGCGCTTTTTCAAACAGAATTAGTGGTGAATAACAAATATGGTGCCCTGGCATCTGAGTTAGGCCTTGGTGGAGGAGGAACAAGATGATTCTAGTGACTCGGATAATAGTATGGGTTCAAAAGATTGGGGTGAAGTTGATGCAGATATTCTAGCAAGGAAACAAGATAGAAAAGTGTCCAAGCAAGCTGCGAAAATCATGGCTACGAATTCTAGGTCCAATGAAGAAAATCCTAGCCTAATCGGGTTGGACGAATGTGTTTTTGATATGAATAATATTTTGACAAATGAGGAACTAGAGGAGGCAAGCACCATTCAGATTGATGAAGTGCGTGTTAATTTCATTAGAGATTCAGCCTTTAGAAAAGAGTATTTCAAGGAAAAAAGGAGCAAATGGATAGAATGTCAACTAAGAAGAAAGCACAATCTCCTATTATGGAGTCTCTCAAACATATTCTTTGGAGCTGTAATTTTGCGCGTCAAGCTTGGGAGTGGATTGAAGGTATTTTCAAAATTAAACCTAATTATGATATTAGTACTTCTTACCAAGAGGCAAAAAATCATAGTGGTATTGTTAAGGATTTGTGGTTGGTAGTGAATTTGGTTGTGCGTTCAGAATTATGGTTCACTAGAAACAAAAAAGTGTATCAAAAGAAGAATCCTTGTTGGTCTTTATTTCAAAAACGTGTTTTTAATTTGATGGAAGAATATTCAGTTCGAATGAAGAGTTTTATGCATAATTCTTTGGAAGACTTGAGAATTCTGGAGTTTTTTCGAGTTCGGCATAGAAAGGTGAAGTTTACTGATCCTAAGGAGTGTTTTTGGTTTCCTCCTAATGCTAATGAATTGCTTTTGTGCACGGATGGCGCCTCAAGAGGTAATCCAGGGGTGGCGGGAGCTGGTGTTGTTGCAAGGAATGCAAATTGTGAAGTGGTTGGTGCTATGTGTATTGGCTTGGGAGTTACTTCTAATTATTTGGCTGAATTGTATGGTATTATTGTGGGTATGGAGTGGGCAGTTCAGTGGGGATATGATTGCATTGTTATTAGATCAGATTCTACAAGTGTGTTGAAGGATTTGGAAGAAGATAACGTTCCTTGGTTTGCTAGGCAAAGATGGATGGAAGTTAAAGGTTTATATGGTTCAATTCGTTTTGAGCATTCTTTTAGAGAGGCAAATTTTGCAGCTGATGCAATGGAAAAGCGTGGTTGTTTATTAGAGGATGGGGTTGGTTTTTACTTTGAAGGTCGACCAGTTTTTTTAAGTTCTATTGAGTTTCCAAATGTAATTTATTATCGTTTTAAATAGGTTTCAGGAGTTTTTTAGGGGTTTCTCTGATCCCTTTTCTCCTTCACCTATCTTGTAAATATCTTTTTTATCAATATATTTTCTTGGCTTAGCAAAAAAAAAAAAAAACAATCTCCTATTAAGCTTGTTCCGGGTGGTAATTATGCTTCAGATGAAAATGGAGAGGATTATGACTATGATGAAACCTATGATGATGATGAAGATGTCTAAAGGAGTCTTATGGAGACTATGATTTGACTCAAATTATTGCTGGTCTCATTCCCAAGAAGAAGAAATTTAGAGTTGGAAATAAGGGACGAAAACGTTTTTAATTTTCTAGTTTTCTTCTTTTTGCATGTTTTTTCGTGTTTAGGAGCTTATTTTATGAGTTTTTAGAGTTTTTTGCCCCTTTGGTTTATGGGGTGGGGAGGCCTAGAGCCTCCAATTTTGTAATTCTTGTAATTACGTTTTTTTGCTTTAATAAACCATTTTGACCTAGCAAAAAAAAAGATGAATAGCCTATATGTACAAAGAGTTTACAAGAAAAGAGGTCCGAAGACCCCAAAAACTTACAAACTACTTAAATCTGAAATATGAAACATTTGGATATTCTAACGAATAAAGAAAATATGGTCTTTCATCATAGTTTAAAGCTTCACCATTTCTTAGAGAACAACCCCTCTTTGCCATGTTGTCTGCCGCGAAGTTAGCCTCACGATAGGTGTGCACAAAACGAAATGGAAACATATCTACTTTGAATCAAACTCCACCTGTGTTTAACAAACCAAAGAACGTTCGAAGTTGTCAATGCTGTAATAGCACCAACCGAGTATGAAGGAACAAGGACCTTGTTTTCAAACTTTTTCTGTTAAAGATGAGTTTATCTAGTTTACAATTTAGTCTCAGAAATCAATTTCTGACTTATAACAAAGTGTGTAGAGATTTTTGAGTTAACTTATATAAAATTCAACATTTTTATGAACTCTTTCTTTTTGTGTTAGATTTGTCTTTCTATTTGATTCAAGATTGATGAAATTTGATAGGATTTGGATTAGTTCTGCTCGTTCATCCTTCTTCTATTGTGAAATTTGATTTCCTTTATATTTTCTTGAATCAACATACATAGAAATGCAATTTTTACTGGACGTATTGCCTTAGAAAACAAAAGACCAAGCAAGCAAATTTTTTCTCTCTCCTAACTTTGCTCTGGCGATTTTAGGGTTTTCAAATTTTTTTCAAAAACTTTTTTCCGCGCTTCATCTTGGATCATCTCTTTGGTGATCAGAGATGGGGGAACAATCGGTTGGTGAGTCTAGTCATCAAAAGCTAACGTTTGCTGAACTTGTTATGGGAAAAAACAAAAAAAATCATGTTTCTACTGCTATCGACATTACTACTCTACCAAACCCTACTATCAAAGATGGAAAACCAGCTGTGGTTATTACGCAAGATTATTATGAAGAGGGTTGTCAAATATGGTGCTTCAGTCTCATTAGGAGGCTGGATCTGAAGGGTATCAAACTCAATGATGTTAAGATTAACTTGGAACAACAATGGAAGCTTGGAGAGGCTAAGGTGCAGTTCATCCCCATGAACCGGGGATTCTTCATCATCAAGTTGTTAACACAGGAAGACAAAGAAAAAGTTTATCGTGAGGGTAACAAGGATCCATGGATTTTGAACGAGCAACCTTTACGTCTGATCGAATGGTATCCAGGGTTCGATGTTGATAAACAATGTACCTCTCACTTTACCGTCTGGGTCAAGTTTCCAGGTCTTACGGTTGAAATGTGGGTGGAGAAGACGCTATTGGCTTTGGGAAAATCTTTGGAACTCCTATTGTGGTTGATAAGCGAACCCTAAACCATGAGTATGGGCATTACGCCTCAGTCCTGATCGATATTGATTTTGCAAAGCTTAATACAGATTATGTTTATGTTGAAGCTGGTGGGCGCAATTTTTTGCAACCATTTGAAATCTTGAAAAGGCCGAAATACTGTTCCAAGTGCAAAATAGTTGGTCACCTAGACTCAGAGTGCAGAAAGAAGCATGTTACTGCAGTTAATACGCCACCCGCTACTGCCAGTACGTCGCGGCAATCTAATGCTCTAGTTATGTTCAGGTTACTAGGCGAAGGCTTTGGCAGCAGCTTAATAGCCATGATACGTCGATCCCGTGGCTTGTCATGGGAGATTTCAATTTTATCCTTCGACTTGATGAGAAAAGGGTGGTCTTGAGCCTAGGAATTCAGTAATTAATGAATCAACGTACATAGAAATGCAATTTTTACTAGACGTATTGCCTTAGAACATATTAATTGTAATTACAATACATTTTTCAAACTTTTTCTGTTAAAGATGAGTTTATCTAGTTTACAATTTATTCTCAGAAATCAATTTCCGACTTATAACGAAATGTGTATACTTTTTGGAGTTAACGTATATAAAATTCAACATTTTTATGAACTCTTTCTTTTTATGTTGGCTTTGTCTTTCTATTTGATTCAAGATAGATGAAATTTGTTAGGACTTGGATTAGTTCTGCATGGTCTTTCATCTTTCTTCTATTGTGAAATATGACTTCCTTCATATTTTCTTGAATCAACGTACATAGAAATGCAATATTTACTAGAGGTATTGCCTTAGAACATATTAATTGTAATTACAATACATTTTTCAAACTTTTTCTGTTAAAGATGAGTTTATATAGTTTACAATTTAGTCTCAGAAATCAATTTCCAACTTATAAAGAAATGTGTAGACTTTTTTGAGTTAACGTATAAATGCATCATCCTGTGGCTTGTTTTTGGTTACCGCCTGAGGCTAATGAATTACAAATTTGTTGTGATGGAGCGGCGAGAGGTAACCCAGGCGTTGCGGGTGCAGGTCTAGTAGCTAGGGATGAGCATTGTTCAGTTCTTGGTGCTATGAGTATTGGGCTGGGAGTCACGACGAATTATTTAGCAGAATTGTACGGCATTATTGTTGGTTTTTAGTGGGCTATGCAATGGGGTTTTTCTTGTATTTGTATACGGTCTGATTCTATGGGAGTTGTTGAAGCTTTCAAGAATGACTCAATTCCTTGGTTTGCAAGGAATAGATGGATTATGATCTGTAGAAACTATACGTCTATACGTTTCATTCACACTTTTAGAGAGGTGAATTTTTCAGCTGATGCAATGGCAAAGCGGGGTTGTTTATTGAGTAATGAAGTGGGAGTACATTACAATGGGAAACCTCCTTTCTTAATTTCTGTTGAACATCCTAATGTTGCTTATTTTCGGTTCAAAAAGTTTCAAGTTTTTGGGGTTGCTGTAACCTCTTTTCTTGTAAACTATTTCTTGTAAATTTTGTTATCTATTAATACAAATTTTTGACTTATCAAAAAATAGTATATAAAATTCAACATTTTTATGAACTCTTTGTTTTTGTGTTTGCTTTGTCTTTCTATTTGATTCAAGATAGATGAAATTTGTTAGGATTTGGATTAATTCAGCATGGGCTTTCAAATTTCTTCTATTGTGAAATTTGACTTCCTTCATATTTTCTTGAATCAACGTACATAGAAATGCAATTTTTACTAAACGTACTGCCTTAGAACATATTAATTGTAATTACAATACATTTTTCAAACTTTTTCTGTTAAGGATGAGTTTATCTAGTTTACAATTGAGTCTCAGAAATCAATTTCCGACTTATAACGAAGTGTGTAGACTTTTTTGAGTTAACGTATATTAAATTCAACATTTTTATGAACTCTTTATTTTTGTGTTGGATTTGTCTTTCTATTTGATTCAAGATAGATGAAATTTGTTAGGATTTGGATTAATTCCGCATGGCCTTTCAAATTTCTTCTATTGTGAAATTAGACTTCCTTCATATTTTCTTGAATCAACGTACATAGAAATGCAATTTTTACTAGACGTGTTGCCTTAGAACATATTAATTGTAATTACAATACATTTTTCAAACTTTTTCTGTTAAGGATGAGTTTATCTAGTTTACAATTGAGTCTCAGAAATCAATTTCCGACTTATAACGAAGTGTGTAGACTCTTTTGAGTTAACGTATATTAAATTCAACATTTTTATGAACTCTTTCTTTTTGTGTTGGCTTTGACTTTCTATTTGATTCAAGATAGATGAAATTTGTTAGGATTTGGATTAATTCCGCATGGCCTTTCAAATTTCTTCTATTCTGAAATTCGACTTCCTTCATATTTTCTTGAATCAACGTAAATAGAAATGCAATTTTTACTAGACGTGTTGCCTTAGAACATATTAATTGTAATTACAATACATTTTTCAAACTTTTTCTGTTAAGGATGAGTTTATCTAGTTTACAATTGAGTCTCAGAAATCAATTTCCGACTTATAACGAAGTGTGTAGACTCTTTTGAGTTAACGTATATTAAATTCAACATTTTTATGAACTCTTTCTTTTTGTGTTGGCTTTGTCTTTCTATTTGATTCAAGATAGATGAAATTTCTTAGGATTTGGATTAATTCTGCATGGCCTTTCAAATTTCTTCTATTGTGAAATTTCACTTCCTTCATATTTTCTTGAATCAACGTACATAGAAATGCAATTTTTACTAGACGTGTTGCCTTAGAACATATTAATTGTAATTACAATACATTTTTCAAACTTTTTCTGTTAAGGATGAGTTTATCTAGTTTACAATTGAGTCTCAGAAATCAATTTCCGACTTATAACGAAGTGTGTAGACTTTTTTGAGTTAACGGATATTAAATTCAACATTTTTATGAACTCTTTCTTTTTGTGTTGGCTTTGTCTTTCTATTTGATTCAAGATAGATGAAATTTGTTAAGATTTGGATTAATTCTGCATGGCCTTTCAAATTTCTTCTATTGTGAAATTTGACTTCCTCCATATTTTCTTGAATCAACGTACATAGAAATGCAATTTTTACGAGACGTGTTGCCTTAGAACATATTAATTGTAATTAAAATACATTTTTCAAACTTTTTCTGTTAAGGATGAGTTTATCTAGATTACAATTGAGTCTCAGAAATCAATTTCCGACTTATAACGAAGTGTGTAGACTTTTTTGAGTTAACGTATATTAAATTCAACATTTTTATGAACTCTTTCTTTTTGTGTTGGCTTTGTCTTTCTATTTGATTCAAGATAGATGAAATTTGTTAGGATTTGGTTCAGTTCTGCATGGTCTTTCATCCTTCTTCTATTGTGAAATTTGACTTCCTTCATATTTTCTTCAATCAACGTACATAGAAATGCAATTTTTACTAGACGTATTGCCTTGGAACATATTAATTGTAATTACAATACATTTTTCAAACTTTTTCTGTTAAAGATGAGTTTATCTAGTTTACTATTTATTTTCAAAAATCAATTTCCGACTTATAACGAAATGTGTAGACTTTTTTGAGTTCACGTATATTAAATTCAACATTTTTATGATCACTTTCTTTTTGTGCTGGCTTTGTGTTTCTATTTGATTCAAGATAGATGAAATTTGTTAGGATTTGGATTAGTTCTGCATGGTCTTTCATCCTTCTTCTATTGTGAAATTTGACTTCCTTCATATTTTCTTGAATCAACGTACGTAGAAATGCAATTTTTAGTAGACGTATTACCTTAGAACATATTAATTGTACTTACAATACATTTTTCAAACTTTTTCTGTTAAAGATGAGTTTATCTAGTTTACAATTTAGTCTCAGAAATCAATTTCCGACTTATAACGAAATGTGTAGACGTTTTTGAGTTAACGTATATAAAATTCAACATTTTTATGAAATCTTTGTTTTTGTGTTGACTTTGTCTTTCTATTGGATTCAAGATAGATCGAATTTGTTAGGATTTGGTTTTTTTTTTTTGCTAGGTCAAAATGGTTTATTAAGCCAAAAAACTTAATTACAAGAATTACAAAAAGGGAGGCTCAAGGCCTCACCTCCCCCATAAACCAAAGGGGAGATAAATATCATAAAAATAGCTAACAAAATAAGCTCCTAAACACAAAAAAACTAGAAAAAAAAAGGAAAGTAGGATTATCATCAAGTTCCTCCACCTCTTTCTTTGTTCTTATTTTTTTTTGTTAGGATTTGGATTAGTTCTGCATGGTCTTTCATCTTTCTTCTATTGTGAAATTTGACTTCCTTCATATTTTCTTGAATCAACGTACATAGAAATGCAATTTTTACTAGACGTATTGCCTTAGAACATATTAATTATAATTACAATACATTTTTCAAACTTTTTCTGTTAAAGATGAGTTTATCTAGTTTACAATTGAGTCTAAGAAATCAATTTCCGACTTATAACGAAGTGTGTAGACTTTTTTGAGTTAACGTATATTAAATTCAACATTTTTGTGAACTCTTTCTTTTTGTGTTGGCTTTGTCTTTCTATTTGATTCAAGATAGATTAAATTTGTTAGGATTTGGATAAGTTCTGCATGGTCTTTCATCCTTCTTCTATTGTGAAATTTGATTTCTTCATATTTTCTTGAATCAACGTACATAGAAATGCAATTTTTACTAGACGTATTGCCTTAGAACATACTAATTGTAATTACAATACATTTTTCAAACTTTTTCTGTTAAAGATTAGTTTATCTAGTTTAAAATTTAGTCTCAGAAATCAATTTCCGACTTATAACGAAATGTGTAGACTTTTTTGATTTAACGTATATAAAATTCAACATTTTTATGAACTCTTTCTTTTTATGTTGGCTTTGTCTTTCAATTTGATTCGAGATAGATGAAATTTGTTAGGATTTGGATTAGTTCTGCATGGTCTTTCATCTTTCTTTTATTGTGAAATTTGACTTCCTTCATATTTTCTTGAATCAACGTACATAGAAATGCAATTTTTACTAGACGTATTGCCTTAGAACATATTAATATTAATTACAGTACATTTCTCAAACTTTTTCTGTTAAAGATGAGTTTATCTGGTTTACAATTTAGTCTCAGAAATCAATTTCCGACTTATAAAGAAATGTGTAGACTTTTTTGAGTTAACGTATATAAAATTCAACAATTTTATGAACTCTTTCTTTTTGTGTTGGCTTTTTCTTTCTATTTGATTCAAGATAGATGAAATTTTTTAGGATTTGGATTAGTTCTGCATGGTATTTCATCCTTCTTCTATTGTCAAATTTGACTTGCTTCATATTTTCTTGAATCAACGTACATAGAAATGCAATTTTTACTAGACGTATTGCCTTAGAACATATTAATTGTAATTACACTACATTTTTCAAACTTTTTTTGTTAAATATGAGTTTATCTAGTTTACAATTTAGTTTCAGAAATCAATTTCCGACTTATAACGAAATGTGTAGACTTTTTTGAGTTCACGTATATTAAATTCAACATTTTTATGAACTCTTTCTTTTTGTGTTGGCTTTGTCTTTCTATTTGATTCAAGATAGATGAAATTTGTTAGGATTTGGATTAATTCTGCATGGCCTTTCAAATTTCTTCTATTGTGAAATTTGACTTCCTTCATATTTTCTTGAATCAACGTACATAGAAATGCAATTTTTACTAGACGTGTTGCCTTAGAACATATTAATTGTAATTACAATACATTTTTCAAACTTTTTCTGTTAAGGATGAGTTTATCTAGTTTACAATTGAGTCTCAGAAATCAATTTCCGACTTATAACGAAGTGTGTAGACTCTTTTGAGTTAACGTATATTAAATTCAACATTTTTATGAACTCTTTCTTTTTGTGTTGGCTTTGTCTTTCTATTTGATTCAAGATAGATGAAATTTCTTAGGATTTGGATTAATTCTGCATGGCCTTTCAAATTTCTTCTATTGTGAAATTTCACTTCCTTCATATTTTCTTGAATCAACGTACATAGAAATGCAATTTTTACTAGACGTGTTGCCTTAGAACATATTAATTGTAATTACAATACATTTTTCAAACTTTTTCTGTTAAGGATGAGTTTATCTAGTTTACAATTGAGTCTCAGAAATCAATTTCCGACTTATAACGAAGTGTGTAGACTTTTTTGAGTTAACGTATATTAAATTCAACATTTTTATGAACTCTTTCTTTTTGTGTTGGCTTTGTATTTCTATTTGATTCAAGATAGATGAAATTTGTTAGGATTTGGATTAATTCTGCATGGCCTTTCAAATTTCTTCTATTGTGAAATTAGACTTCCTTCATATTTTCTTGAATCAACGTACATAGAAATGCAATTTTTACTAGACGTATTTCCTTAGAACATATTAATTGTAATTACAATACATTTTTCAAACTTTTCCTGTTAAGGATGAGTTTATCTAGTTTACAATTTAGTCTCAGAAATCAATTTCTGACTTATAACGAAGTGTGTAGACTTTTTTGAGTTAACGTATATTAAATTTAACATTTTTATGAACTCTTTCTTTTTATGTTGGCTTTGTCTTTCTATTTGATTCAAGATAGATGAAATTTGTTAGGATTTGGTTTAGTTCTGCATGGTCTTTCATCCTTCTTCTATTGTGAAATTTGACTTCCTTCATATTTTCTTCAATCAACGTACATAGAAATGCAATTTTTACTAGACGTATTGCCTTGGAACATATTAATTGTAATTACAATACATTTTTCAAACTTTTTCTGTTAAAGATGAGTTTATCTAGTTTACAATTTAGTTTCAAAAATCAATTTCCGACTTATAACGAAATGTGTAGACTTTTTTGAGTTCACGTATATTAAATTCAACATTTTTATGATCTCTTTCTTTTTGTGCTGGCTTTGTGTTTCTATTTGATTCAAGATAGATGAAATTTATTAGGATTTGGATTAGTTCTGCATGGTCTTTCATCCTTCTTCTATTGTGAAATTTGACTTCCTTCATATTTTCTTGAATCAACGTACGTAGAAATGCAATTTTTACTAGACGTATTGCCTTAGAACATATTAATTGTAACTACAATACATTTTACAAACTTTTTCTGTTAAAGATGAGTTTATCTAGTTTACAATTTAGTCTTAGAAATCAATTTACGACTTATAACGAAATGTGTCAACTTTTTTGAGTTAACGTATATAAAATTCAACATTTTTATGAACTCTTTCTTTTTGTGTTGGCTTTGTCTTTCTATTTGATTCAAGATAGATGAATTTTTTTAGGATTTGGATTAGTGCTGCATGGTCTTTCATTCTTCTTTTATTGTGAAATTTGACTTCCTTCATATTTTGTTGAATCAACGTACATAGAAATGCAATTTTTACTAGACGTATTGCCTTATAACATATTAATTGTAATTACAATACATTTTTCAAACTTTTTCTGTTAAAGATGAGATTATGTAGTTTACAATTTAGTCTCAGAAATCAATTTCCGACTTAAAACGAAATGTGTAGACTTTTTTGAGTTAACGTATATAAAATTCAACATTTTTATGAACTCTTTCTTTTTGTGTTGGCTTTGTCTTTCTATTTGATTCAAGATAGATGAAATTTGTTAGGATTTGGATTAGTTCTGCATGGTCTTTCATCCTTCTTCTATTGTGAAATTTGACTTCCTTCATATTTTCTTGAATCAACGTACATAGAAATGCAATTTTTACTAGACGTATTGCCTTAGAACATATTAATTGTAACTACAATACATTTTACAAACTTTTTCTGTTAAAGATGAGTTTATCTGGTTTACAATTTAGTCTTAGAAATCAATTTACGACTCATAACGAAATGTGTCAACTTTTTTGAGTTAACGTATATAAAATTCAACATTTTTATGAACTCTTTCTTTTTGTGTTGGCTTTGTCTTTCTATTTGATTCAAGATAGATGAATTTTTTTAGGATTTGGATTAGTGCTGCATGGTCTTTCATTCTTCTTCTATTGTGAAATTTGACTTCCTTCATATTTTGTTGAATCAACGTACATAGAAACGCAATTTTTACTAGACGTATTGCCTTAGAACATATTAATTGTAACTACAATACATTTTACAAACTTTTTCTGTTAGAGATGAGTTTATCTAGTTTACAATTTAGTCTCAGAAATCAATTTACGACTTATAACGAAATGTGTCAACTTTTTTGAGTTAACGTATATAAAATTCAACATTTTTATGAACTCTTTCTTTTTGTGTTGGCTTTGTCTTTCTATTTGATTCAAGATAGATGAATTTTTTTAGGATTTGGATTAGTGCTGCATGGTCTTTCATTCTTCTTCTATTGTGAAATTTGACTTCCTTCATATTTTGTTGAATCAACGTACATAGAAATGTAATTTTTACTAGACGTATTGCCTTATAACATATTAATTGTAATTACAATACATTTTTCAAACTTTTTCTGTTAAAGATGACATTATGTAGTTTACAATTTAGTCTCAGAAATCAATTTCCGACTTAAAACGAAATGTGTAGACTTTTTTGAGTTAACGTATATAAAATTCAACATTTTTATGAACTCTTTCATTTTGTGTTGGCTTTGTCTTTCTATTTGATTCAAGATAGATGAAATTTGTTAGGATTTGGATTAGTTCTGCATGGTCTTTCATCCTTCTTCTATTGTGAAATTTGACTTTCTTCATATTTTCTTGAATCAACGTACATAGAAATGCAATTTTTACTAGACGTATTGCCTTAGAACATATTAATTGTAATTACAATACATTTCTCAAACTATTTCTGTTAAAGATGAGTTTATCTAGTTTACAATTTAGTCTCAGAAATCAATTTCCGACTTGTAACGAGATGTGTAGACTTTTTTGAGTTAACGTATATAAAATTAAACATTTTTATGAACACTTTCTTTTTGTGCTAGCTTTGTCTTTCTATTTGATTCATGATAGATTAAATTTGTTGGGATTTGGGTTAGTTCTGCATGGTCTTTCATCTTTCTTCTATTGTGAAATTTGCCTTCCTTCATATTTTCTTGAATCAACGTACATAGAATTGCAAATTTTACTTGACGTAATGCTTTAGAACATATTATTTGTGATTACAATACATTTTTCAAACTTTTTCTGTTAAAGATGAGTTTATCTAGTTTACGATTTAGTCTCAGAAATCAATTTCCGACTTGTAGACTTTTTTGAGTTAAGGTATATAAAATTCAACATTTTTATGAACTCTTTCTTTTTTTGTTGGCTTTGTCTTTGTATTTGATTTAAGATAGATGAAATTTGTTTGGATTTGGATTAGTTCTTCTTGGTCTTTCATCCTTCTTCTATTGTGAAATTTTCCTTCCTTCATATTTTCTTGAATCAATGTACATAGAAATGCAATTTTTACTAGACGTAATGCTTTAGAACATATACTTTGTGATTACAATACATTTTTCAAACTTTTTCTGTTAAAGATGAGTTTATCCAGTTTAAGATTTAGTCTCAGAAATCAATTTCCGACTTGTAGACTTTTTTGAGTTAACGTATATAAAATTCAAAATTTTATGAACTCTTTCATTTGTGTTGGCTTTGTCTTTCTATTTGATTCATGATAGATGAAGTTTGTTAGGATTTGGATTAGTTATGCATGGTCTTTCATCCTTCTTCTATTGTGAAATTTGACTTCCTTCATATTTTCTTGAATCAACGTATATAGAAATGCAATTTTTACTAGACGTAATGCCTTAGAACATATTATTTGTGACTACAATACATTTTTCAAACTTTTTCAGTTAAAGATGAGTTTATCTAGTTTACAATTTAGTTTCAGAAATCAATTTCGGACTTATAACGAAGTGTGTAGACTTTGTTGAGTTAAGGTATATAAAATTCAACATTTTTATGAATTCTTTCTTTTTGTGTTGGCTTTGTCTTTCTATTTGATTCAAGATAGATGAAATTTGTTTGGATTGGGATTAGTTCATCTTGGTCTTTCATCCTTGTTCTATTGTGAAATTTTCCTTCCTTCATTTTCTTGAATCAACGTACATAGAAATGCAATTTTTACTAGATGTAATGCCTTAGAAAATATTATTTGTGATTACAATACATTTTTCAAACTTTTTCTGTTAAAAATGAGTTTATCTAGTTTACGATTTAGTTTCAGAAATCAATTTCAGACTTATAACGAAGGGTGTAGCCTTTTTTGAGTTAATGTATATAAAATTCAACATTTTTATGAACTTTTTCTTTTGGTGTTGGCTCTTTTTTCTATTTGATTCAAGATAGATGAAATTTGTTAGGATTTTGATTAGTTCTTCTTGGTATTTCATCCTTCTTTTATTGTGAAATTTGCCTTCCTTCATATTTTCTTGAATCAACGTACACAGAAATGCAATTTTTACTAGACGTAATGCCTTCGAGCATATTATTTGTGATTACAATACATTTTTCAATCTTTTTCATTTAAAGATGAGTTTATCTAGTTTACAATTTAGTTTCAGAAATCAATTTCGGACTTATAACGAAGTGTGTAGACTTTTTTGAGTTAAGGTATATAAAATTCAACATTTTTATGAACTCTTTCTTTTTGTGTTGGCTTTGTCTTTCTATTTGATTCAAGATAGATGAAATTTGTTTGGATTTGGATTAGTTCTTCTTGGTCTTTCATCCTTGTTCTATTGTGAAATTTTCCCTCCTTCATATTTTCTTGAATCAACGTACATAGAAATGCAAATTTTACTAGATGTAATGCCTTAGAACATATTATTTGTGATTACAATACATTTTTCAAACTTTTTCTGTTAAAGATGAGTTTATCTAGTTTACGATTTAGTTTCAGAAATCAATTTCAGACTTATAACGAAGGGTGTAGCCTTTTTTGAGTTAACGTATATAAAATTCAACATTTTTATGAACTTTTTCTTTTGGTGTTGGCTTTGTATTTCTATTTGATTCAAGATAGATGAAATTTGTTAGGATTTGGATTAGTTCTGCATGGTCATTCATCCTTCTTCTATTGTGAATTTTGACTTCCTTCATTTTTTCTTTAATCAACATACATAGAAATGCAATTTTACTAGACGTACCGCCTTAGAACATATTAATTGTGATTACAATACATTTTTCAAACTTTTCTGTTAAAGATGAGTTTATCTAGTTTACAATTTAGTCTCAGAAATCAACTTCCGATTTATAACGAAGTGTGTAGACTTTTTTGAGTTAACGTATACAAAATTCAATATTTTTATGAACTCTTTATTTTTGTATTGGCTTTGTCTTTTAATTTGATTCAAATAGATGAAATTTGGATTAGTTCTGGCTGGTCTTTTATCCTTCTTCTATTGTGAAATTTTTCTTCCTTCATATTTTCTTGAATCAACGTACATAGAAATGCAATTTTTACTAGACGTAATGCCTTCGAGCATATTATTTGTGATTACATTACATTTTTCAAACTTTTTTTTGTTAAAGATGAGTTTATCTTGTTTACAATTTAGTGTCAGAAATAAATTTCAGACTTATAACGAAGTGTGTAGACTTTTTTGAGTTAACGTATATAAAATTAAACATTTTTATGAACTCTTTCTTTTTGTGTTGTCTTTGTCTTTCTATTTGATTTAAAATAGATGAAATTTTTTAGGATTTGGATTAGTTCTTGTTGTTCTTTCATCCTTCTTCTATTGTGAAATTTGCCTTCCTTCATATTTTTTGAATCAACGTACATAGAAATGCAATTTTTACTAAACGTAATGATTTAGAACATATTATTTGTGATTACAATACATTTTTCAAACTTTTTCTATTAAAGATGAGTTTATCTAGTTTACGATCTAGTCTCAGAAATCAATTTCCGACTTATAACGAAATGTGTAAACTTTTTTTAGTTAACGTATGTAAAATTCAAAATTTTTATAAACTCTTTCTTTTTGTGTTGGCTTTGTCTTTCTATTTGATTCAAGATAGATGAAATTTGTTAGGATTTGGATTAGTTTTGCATGGTCATTCATCCTTCTTTTATTGTGAATTTTGACTTCCTTCATTTTTTCTTGAATCAACATACATAGAAATGCAATTTTTACTAGATGTACTGCCTTAGAACATATTAATTGTGATTACAATACATTTTTCAAACTTTTCTGTTAAAGATGAGTTTATCTAGTTTACAATTTAGTCTCAGAAATGAACTTTTGGATAGGAAAAGTAGAAAGAAAATATGAGAGGAAAGAGAAACTCTGGCGAAAACACTAGGGTTTAGTTTTTTCACGTAAGTTTCATAGTTCATCACGAATTCAATATGGTAGAAAATAATCCTAGTTCATCACAGATTCAGCAACACCAATCCTTTGCGGACAAGGTTAGGGGAAAACAAACCCTAAAACCAACAGGAATTGATATTACTAGTTTACCTAATCCTACTCTGATTGATGGAGAACCATCCCTTGTTATACCCGTGGATTACTATGAAGAGGGTTGTAAACCCTTTCAACACAGTTTCATTGCACGGCTAAACTTCACAGGGCTGAAGTTTTTTGAGGTAAAAACTCTTTTAATATCTCAATGGCAGATTAATCCTAATTCTGTTAGGTTTATGACTATGGGAAAAGGTTTCTTTGTTATTATGCTACAAGATGAGGAAACTAAGGAGAGAATCAGACGTGCAAAGTGGTTTGTTCAACAACATGAACTCAAGTTAATGGATTGGTACCCAGGTTTTGATCCTGATCGTCAAAAAACTTCCCATGCAAACGTATGGGTTCACTTTCCTGGTCTACATGCAGAACTTTGGACTGAGAAGAACTTGTTATCTATGGGAAAAGTTTTAGGGACTCCTATTGTGGTTGATCAAAGAACCCTAAATCTGGAGTATGGAAACTTTGCTTCAGTTTTGGTAGATGTGGATTTTGCAAAACACATTCCAAGTAGAATTAAGATTACAGCTGGGGGGAGGACGTTTTGGCAATACTTGGATATCCCAAAATCACCAAAATTCTGTATGAAGTGCTGCATAATTGGTCACAATGATGTTGAATGTAGAAGACAACCAAAGAATGATGAGAAAACTTCTAAGGCTGATGCGACAGGTGAGTGGCAGAATGTGCGTAATAGGAGAAACCGTAAGGGTGATGGAGCTGACGCAACTGTGGCTGTTGCTGGTGGTCCAAACGTCGTTGCTGTAGGTGTTGACGCTGCTGTAGGTGGTGTAAACAACGTTGCTGTAGGTGTTGGCGCTGCTGTAGGTGGTGTAAACGATGGTGCTATTGTGGTTCATGATGTTGTTAACGGTGCTGGTGGTAATGTGGATAGTGCTCTTGCTGTAGGGCACGGTGGAGCTGTGGTGAATGGGGTGGTTGAAGCTGGTTTAGTGGAGAGTGCTGGTGGTTTGGAGCGAACTATTCAGCTAGAGAAGGATTTCGCGAATACTGAAGCCAATCTTCATGCAGCGTCTGAAGCTTTTGAGAAAGCTAAGAAGGCGTTAGCATTGCAAAAGAGTTCGGATATTGGGTTGTCAATGGTTGAAATTGCAACCTCATCTAAGTCTACTAAGAGTGGTGAAAGAACTAATCACTCTAGTGACGGGAATGATGCGATTTCTTCTTTTACGCCTGTTGAGGCTGGTACTAAGTCTTTGCAAGACATGGTGGTGGATAATATTGAGGATATCTCAAGCTACAGAGCTGTTGCTGAAACTTCTATTGTGGTTTCTCCTAATAAGTTCAATGTTTTGAATGATAAATTGGGTGTGGATAATGATGAAGTTGAACACTTTTCTGGAGGGGGTTCGGATGAGGCAGAAAACACTTCTGGAGGTAGTTCGGATGAAGAGTTGACGCCTGAAAAAGCTTCATCAGGTGTTAAGGGTGTTAAATGGGCGGAAATTCCAGTGGATATGCCAAAGAAAAGTAGACAACCAAGCCGGGTTTTGATTACACGTTCTAGTTCTTCTCAACAACGTTTTAATGATTCCAAATCAGATTCGGATTCTGAAGTGAATACTTTGGGAAACCGAGTTAGGAAGGGTGTCTCTCCTGTTTTACAAAGTAGGATTCCTAGCAAGATTCCACAAGCTAATCATAATAAAAAAAAAAGAGTGTTTCCTAATGAGAGTTCTATATTGGAATATTAATGGGGTGGCGAAGGTGGAAGCGGGTAGTAAGTTGCGTAAATTGGTGCATGAATACAAACCGGTAGTACTTTGTATTGCTGAGCCTAAGATTCGTTGCACTGAGAAGGTAATGAGAAGGTTAAATTTGGCTGGCTATAATAAAAAGGTAATTCATAATTCTACTTCTAGTTCTTTGGGTAATTTGTGGATTCTTTGGGATGATTGTATTGAGGAGCCGGTGGTGATTAATATGTCTAAACAAGCCATTACGGTTAAAACTGAGGGGGTTCTTATCTCTTTTGTTCATGCTAGTTATATTCAAGTTTTTCGTAGGAGGCTTTGGAGTCAACTTGAAGCGGTTGATGTAACTACTCCTTGGTTGGTTATGGGTGATTTCAATTGTGTTCTTCGTCAAGATGAAAAGAAAGGGGGTAGGGCAACTCGTCTCTCTTGTATTAATGAGTTTTCTGATTGGATGGAGGATAATAACTTGTTTGAAGCTGATTCTTTGGGGTCTAAGTTTACTTGGACCAATGGTCAGATTGGTGTTGGTAGAATTATTAGTAAGTTAGATCGTGCTATTATTAATGAACCTTGGCTGTCTAAGTTTTCGAATTGGCGGTGTAAAGCTCTTCCGAGGGAAGTTTCTGACCATTCGACTCTTATTGGTTTTCCTTTTTGTGATCCTAGGCCTAGACGTGCTCCTTTTCGTATACAGAAGATGTGGTTTTCTCATCCGGATTTTTTGAAGATGGTGGAGTTATCTTGGATCTCGCCGGTTTATGGTAATCATGGTTTTATTTTTCCTTTCAAATTGAAGCGGTTGAAGGAGGCAATTAAGTTATGGAATCAAATGGTTTTTGGTAATGTCAATGCGAGGCTAAAGCAAGCAACGCTTAAGTTTGAGGTAGCTAGTAGAAATTCAGATGAAGATCCCTTTGATGTTTCAAAACTTAATAATATGAAGGATGCTCTTGTTGAGGTTCAAGATATTCAAAGGCAGCAGCATATAATGTTAAAGCAAAAATCTAGAAATAAGTGGTTGTTGGAGGGTTCTAGTAACACTTCTTTCTTTCACAACTCTATTAAAATTCGTAGAAGTGCTAATACAATCTCGGAGCTTGTTGCTGAAGATGGGAGTACTATTACTGATCCGGTTCATCTTAGTGATCATGTGGTTTCTTACTATCAGGCTAAATTCAATGGTGAGGATGGTCAGGTAAGTGACTCTCTTTTTGATTATGATCATGTTTCTATTTCTGTGGAAGAGTCGCATATGTTGGATGCTATTCCTACTTGTGATGAGATTAAACAGGCGGTTTTTGATTTGGGAGCTGATAGTGCGCCAGGTCCAGATGGTTTCTCGGGGTGTTTTTATAGACATTGTTGGGAGATTATTCAAAAGGATCTGGTTTTAGCGGTTACTTATTGCTGGTCCTCTAAAACCATTCCTAATGGGGTTAATTCTAGTCCTATTCTTTTGCTTGCAAAGGTTAGGGGAGCTGCTAGGTTGAAGAACTTTAGGCCGATTGGTTTAAGTAATTTCTTTTTTAAGATTTTTACTAAAATCTTGGCTACTAGGCTTGGTACGGTGTTGGGAAAATTGGTGTCTGAAGAGCAAGTAGCTTTCATGAAGGGTAGGAATATACATGAGAATATTAGTTTAGCTTCTGAGATGGTGAATGAATTGCACATCAAAAGGAAGGATGGTAATTTGGGTTTGAAGCTTGATATCTCTCAGGCTTTTGATACGGTGAGCTGGTCTTTTGTTCTTGAGGTTTTTAGAAGGTATGGTTTTTCTGAAGATTGGTGCTCTTGGATTTGGAAAATTCTGGATTCGGCGCGTATTTCTATTCTTCTTAATGGTAGTCCGGAGGGTTATTTCAAGATTAATAGGGGATTACGGCAGGGGGATCCTCTATCTCCTCTGATTTTTGTTTTGATTGAGGATGTGCTTAGCCGCAACATCTCTCAACTCTTTCAGAATAAGGATATGGCTTATATGGTAAAACGTAAGGGTATTGCTCCTACTCATTTATTTTTTGCTGATGATATTATGATTTTTTGCAAGGGAAATATGAAGAGTGTGAAGAATCTGGTGAAACTTTTGGAGAATTACCAACAAGCTTCTGGTCAGAGGGTTTGTAGGGAGAAGAGCAAGATCTACTTTGGTGGTGGGACTTTGAGTAGGCGCCAGACCATTGCTTCTTTCTTAGGTATGGCAATTTCTAACTTTCCTGATAGATATTTGGGAGTTAAGGTGATGCCGGGGATGGTTAAGTATAGTCACATCAGCAACGTTGTTGATAAGTTGAGGGATCAACTTTCGGTTCTGAAAGGTAAGATGTTATCTTTTCAGGATAGGGTTGTGCTTGTTAAGAATGTTCTTTCGAGTTATTCTATTCATAACATGGCTGTGTACAAATGGCCGGTAAAATTCACACTTCAGTGTGAGCGTGTGATTCGTAATTTTCTGTGGTCGGGTGATTCTAATCTTTCTAGAGCTTTTGTAGTTGGTTTTGATAAGATTTGTAGTCCTTTAAAGGAAGGTGGTCTTTGGATCACTAGCCTAAGGACTATGAATAAAGCTTTGCTGATGAAATTGTGGTGGGCTATAAAATCTTCTCGTAAGAGGTGGGCGAGGTTTTTGGAAGCAAAATTCACTTGTAGGGATGGTCGTATTAAGATGGCAGGGGTGAAATCTTCTATTCTTCCAGGTCTTCGTTGGGTTCATAAGGAGATGGTGAACAACACGAAATGTTTTATTGGTGACGGTAGGGATACTTCTTTATTCTTTGATATATGGTATGGAAATACAACCTTAGCTAGTGTTTTAAATCGCATGGATTTAGACAGATCAGCTCGTGTGAGTGATATTATTGTGCAAGGTGATTGGCAGATTCATGGAGTTCATTCACAACTCCTTTTAGGTGCTGGTGTGTTGCAACAGGATTTACCAAAAATTCATATGGGAGTGGATAGGCGTTTTTGGATGCCTGATTTACAAGGTAAATTTTCTGTCAAGTCAGCTAGGGAATTGATTAGGAAGAAATATCCTATTTTGAAGGAGGCGGGGTTGTTATGGAAGAGGGTGGTGCATCCTTCTTTGGCGGCTCAAAACTGGAAGTTTATTCGTGGTGCATGTGCTACTCTTGATAAGGTAAGTAGTAGATTTAAAATTCAACTTGCATCTAAATGTAGTGTGTGTCAGATTGAGGAGGAGTCTCTCCATCATATTCTTTGGAGCTGTAATTTTGCGCGTCAAGCTTGGAAGTGGATTGAAGGTATTTTCAAAATTAAACCTAATTATGATATCATTACTTCTTACCATAAGGCAAAAAATCATAGTGGTATTGTTAAGGATTTGTGGTTGGTAGTGAATTTGGTTGTGCGATCAGAATTATGGTTCACTAGGAATAAAAAAGTGTATGAAAAGAAGAAACCTTGTTGGTCTTTATTTCAAAAACGTGTTTTTAGTCTGATGCAAGATTATTCAGTTCGTATGAAGAGTTATATGCATAATTCTATGGATGACTTGAGAATTCTAGATTTCTTTAGGGTTCGGCATAGAAAGGTGAAGTTTATTGATCCCAAGGAGTGTTTTTGGTTTCCTCCTAATGATAATGAATTGCTTTTGTGCACGGATGGCGCATCAAGAGGTAATCCTGGGGTGGCGGGAGCTGGTGCTGTTGCAAGGAATGCAAATTGTGAAGTGGTAGGTGCAATGTGTATTGGTTTGGGAGTTACTTCTAATTATTTGGCTGAATTGTATGGTATTATTGTGGGTATGGAGTGGGCAGTTCAGTGGGGTTATACGTGCATTGTTATTAGATCAGATTCTACAAGTGTGTTGAGGGCTTTAGAAGAAGATAACGTTCCTTGGTTTGCGAGGCAAAGATGGATGGAAGTTAAAGGTTTATATGGTTCAATTCGTTTTGAACATTCTTTTAGGGAGGCAAATTTTGCAGCTGATACAATGGCAAAGCGTGGTTGTTTATTAGAGGACGGGGTTGGTTTTCACTTTGAAGGTCGACCAGTTTTTTTAAGTTCTATTGAGTTTCCAAATGTAATTTATTATCGTTTTAAATAGGTTTTAGGAGTTTTTTAGGGGTTTCTCTGATCCCTTTTCTCCTTCACCTATCTTGTAAATATCTTTTTAATCAATATATTTTCTTGACTTAGCAAAAAAAAAGTATATAAAATTCAACATTTTTATGAACTCTTTCTTTTTGTGTTGGATTTGTCTTTCTATTTGATTCAAGATAAATGAAATTTGTTAGGATTTGGATTAGTTCTGCATGGTCTTTCATCCTTCTTCTATTGTAAAATTTGACTTCCTTCATATTTTCTTGAATCAACGTACATAGAAATGCAATTTTTAGTAGACGTAATGCCTTAGAACATATTATTTGTGATTACAATACATTTTTCAAACTTTTTCAGTTAAAGATGAGTTTATCTAGTTTACAATTTAGTCTCAGAAATCAATTTCCGACTTATAACGAAGTGTGTAGACTTTTTTGAGTTAACGTATATAAAATTCAACATTCTTATGAACTCTTTCTTTTTGTGTTGGCTTTGTCTTTCTATTTGAGTCAAGATCGATGAAATTTGTTAGGATTTGGATTAGTTTTGTATGGTCTTTCATCCTTCCTCTATTGTGAAATATGACTTCCTTGAAATTTTCTTGAATCAACGTACATAGAAATGAAATTTTTATTAGAGGTATTGCCTTAGAACATATTAATTGTAATTACAATATATTTTTCAAACTTTTTCTATTAAAGATGAGTTTATCTAGTATACAATTTAGTCTCAGAAACCAATTTCCGACTTATAACGAAGTGTGTAGCCTTTTTTGAGTTAACGTATATAAAATTCAACATTTTTATGAACTCTTTCTTTTTGTGTTGGCTTTGTCTTTCTATCTGATTCAAGATAGATGAAATTTGTTAGGATTTGGATTAGTTCTGCTTGGTCTTTCATCCTTCTTCTATTGTGAAATTTGACTTCCTTTATATTTTCTTGAATCAACGTACATAGAAATGCAATTTTTACTAGACGTATTGCCTTAGAACATATTAATTGTAATTACAATACATTTTTCAAACTTTTTCTGTTAAAGATGAGTTTATCTAGTTTACAATTTAGTCTCAGAAATCAATTTCCGACTTATAACGATGTGTGTAGACTTTTTTTAGTTAACGTATATTAAATTCAACATTTTTAGGAACTCTTTCTTTTTGTGTTGGATTTGTCTTTCTATTTGATTCAAGATAGATGAAATTTGTTAGGGTTTGGATTAGTTCTGCATGGTCTTTCATCCTTCTTCTATTGTGAAATTTGACTTGCTTCATATTTTCTTGAATCAACGCACATAGAAATGCAATTTTTACTAGACGTATTGCCTTAGAACATATTAATTGTAATTACAATACATTTTTCAAACTTTTTCTGTTAAAGATGAGTCTATCTAGTTTACAATTTAGTCTCAGAAATCAATTTCCGACTTATAACGAAATGTGTAGAATTTTTTGAGTTAAAGTACATAAAATTCAATATTTTTATGAACTCTTTCTTTTTGTGTTGGCTTTGTCTTTCTATTTGATTCAAAATAGATGAAATTTGTTAGGATTTGGATTAGTTCTGCATGGTCTTTCATCCTTCTTCTATTGTGAAATTTGACTTGCTTCATATTTTTTGAATCAACATACATAGAAATGCAATTTTTACTAGACGTATTGCCTTAGAACATATTGATTGTAATTAAAATACATTTTCAAAGTTTTTCTGTTAAAGTTGAGTTTATCTAGTTTACAATTTAGTCTCAGAAATCAATTTCCGACTTATAACGAAATGTGTAGACTTTTTTGAGTTAACGTATACAAAATTCAACATTTTTATGAACTCTTTCTTTTTGTGTTGGCTTTGTCTTTCTATTTGATTCAAGATAGATGAAATTTGTTAGGATTTGGATTAGTTCTGCATGGTCTTTCATCCTTCTTCTATTGTGAAATTTGACTTCCTTCATATTTTCTTGAATCAACGTACATAGAAATGCAATTTTTACTAGACGTATTGCCTTAGAACATATTGATTGTAATTACAATACATTTTTCAAACTTATTCTGTTAAAGATGAGTTTATCTAGTTTACAATTTAGTCTCAGAAATCAATTTCCGACTTATAAGGAAGTGTGTAGACTTTTTTGAGTTAACGTATATTAAATTCAACATTTTTATGAACTCTTTCTTTTTGTGTTGGCTTTGTCTTTCTATTTGATTCAAAATAATGAAATTTGTTAGGATTTGGATTAGTTCTGCATGGTCTTTCATCCTTCTTCTATTGTGAAATTTGACTTCCTTCATATTTTCTTGAATCAACGCACATAGAAATGCAATTTTTACTAGACGTATTGCCTTAGAACATATTGATTGTAATTACAATACATTTTTCAAACTTTTTCTGTTAAAGATGAGTTTATCTAGTTTACAATTTAGTCTCAGAAATGAATTTCCGACTTATAACGAAGTGTGTAGACTTTTTTGAGTTAACGTATATTAAATTCAACATTTTTATGAACTCTTTCTTTTTGTGTTGGATTTGTCTTTCTATTTGATTCAAGATAGATGAAATTTATTAGGATTTGGATTAGTTCTGCATGGTATTTCATCCTTCTTCTATTGTGAAATTTGACTTGCTTCATATTTTCTTGAATCAACGTACATAAAAATGCAATTTTTACTAGACGAATTGCCTTAAAACATATTAATTGTAATTACAATACATTTTTCAAACTTTTTCTGTTAAGGATGAGTTTATCTAGTTTACAATTTAGTCTCAAAAATCAATTTCTGACTTATAACGAAGTGTGTAGACTTTTTTGAGTTAAAGTATATTAAATTCAACATTTTTATGAACTCTTTCTTTTTGTGTTGGCTTTGTCTTTCTATTTGATTCAAGATAGATGAAATTTGTTAGGATTTGGATTAATTATGCACGGTCTTTCAAATTTCTTCTATTGTGAAATTTGACTTCCTTCATTTTTTCTTGAATCAACATACATTTAAATGCAATTTTTATTAGACGTATTGCCTTGGAACATATTAATTGTAATTACAATACATTTTTCAAACTTTTTCTGTTAAAGATGAGTTTATCTTGTTTACAATTTAGTCTCAGAAATCAATTTCCGACTTATAACGAAATGTGTAGACTTTTTTGAGTTAACGTATATAAAATTCAACATTTTTATGAACTCTTTCTTTTTTGTGTTGGCTTTGTCTTTCTATATCATTCAAGATAGATGGAATTTGTTAGGATTTGGATTAGTTCTGCATGGTATTTCATCCTTCTTCTATTGTGAAATTTGACTTCCTTCATATTTTCTTGAATCAACGTACATAGAAATGCAATTTTAATAGACGTATTGCCTTAGAACATGTTAATTGTAATTACAATACATTTTTCAAACTTTTTCTGTTAAAGATGAGTTTATCTAATTTATAATTTAGTCTCAGAAATCAATTTCCAACTTATAACGAAGTGTGTAGACTTTTTTGAGTTAACGTATATAAAATTCAACATTTTTATGAACTCTTTCTTTTTGTGTTGGATTTGTCTTTCTATTTGATTCAAGATAGATGAAATTTGTTAGGATTTGGATTAGTTATGCATGGTCTTTCATCCTTCTTCTATTGTGAAATTTGACTTCCTTCATATATTCTTGAATCAATGTACATAGAAATGCAATTTTTACTAGACGTATTGCCTTAGAACATATTAATTGTAATTACAATACATTTTTCATACTTTGTTTTGTTAAATATGAGTTTATCTAGTTTACAATTTAGTCTCAGAAATCAATTTCCGTCTTATAACGAAATGTGAAGACTTTTTTGAGTTAACGTATATAAAATTCAACATTTTTATGAACTCTTTCTTTTTGTGTTGGCTTTGTCTTTCTATTTGATTCAAGATAGATGAAATTTGTTAGGATTTGGTTTAGTTCTGCATGGTCTTTCATCCTTCTTCTATTGTGAAATTTGACTTCCTTCATATTTTCTTCAATCAACGTACATAGAAATGCAATTTTTACTAGACGTATTGCCTTGGAACATATTAATTGTAATTACAATACATTTTCAAACTTTTTCTGTTAAAGATGAGTTTATCTAGTTTACAATTTAGTCTCAGAAATCAATTTCCGACTTATATCGAAGTGTGTAGACTTTTTTTGAGTTAACGTATATTAAATTCAACATTTTTATGAACTCTTTCTTTTTATGTTGGCTTTGTCTTTCTATTTGATTCAAGATAGATGAAATTTTTTAGGATTTGGATTAGTTCTGCATGGTATTCATCTTTCTTATATTGTGAAATTTGACTTGCTTCATATTTTCTTGAATCAACGTACATAGAAATGCAATTTTTACTAGACATATTTCCTTAGAACATATTAATTGTAATTACAATACATTTTTCAAACTTTTTCTGTTAAGGATGAGTTTATCTAGTTTACAATTGAGTCTCAGAAATCAATTTCCGACTTATAACGAAGTGTGTAGACTTTTTTGAGTTAATGTATATTAAATTCAACATTTTTATGAACTCTTTCTTTTTGTGTTGGCTTTGTCTTTCTATTTGATTCAAGATAGATGAAATTTGTTAGGATTTGGATTAATTATGCACGGTCTTTCAAATTTCTTCTATTGTGAAATTTGACTTCCTTCATTTTTTCTTGAATCAACATACATTTAAATGCAATTTTTATTAGACGTATTGCCTTGGAACATATTAATTGTAATTACAATACATTTTTCAAACTTTTTCTGTTAAAGATGAGTTTATCTTGTTTACAATTTAGTCTCAGAAATCAATTTCCGACTTATAACGAAATGTGTAGACTTTTTTGAGTTAACGTATATAAAATTCAACATTTTTATGAACTCTTTCTTTTTTGTGTTGGCTTTGTCTTTCTATATCATTCAAGATAGATGGAATTTGTTAGGATTTGGATTAGTTCTGCATGGTCTTTCATCGTTCTTCTATTGTGAAATTTGACTTCCTTCATATTTTCTTGAATCAACGTACATAGAAATGCAATTTTTACTAGACGTATTGCCTTAGAACATAATTGTAATTACAATACATTTTTTAAACTTTTTTTTGTTAAAGATGAGTTTATCTAGTTTACAATTTAGTCTCAGAAATCAATTTCTGACTTATAACGAAGTGTGTAGACTTTTTTGAGTTAACGTATATTAAATTCAACATTTTTATGAACTCTTTCTTTTTGTGTTGGATTTGTCTTTCTATTTGATTCAAGATAGATGAAATTTATTAGGATTTGGATTAGTTCTGCATGGTATTTCATCCTTCTTCTATTGTGAAATTTGACTTGCTTCATATTTTCTTGAATCAACGTACATAGAAATGCAATTTTTACTAGACGTATTGCCTTAGAACATATTAATTGTAATTACAATACATTTTTCAAACTTTTTTCTGTTAAAGACGAGTTTATCTAATTTATAATTTAGTCTCAAAATCAATTTCCGACTTATAACGAAATGTGTAGACTTTTGAGTTAACGTATATAAAATTCAACATTTTTATGAACTCTTTGTTTTTGTGTTTGCTTTGTCTTTATATTTGATTCAAGATAGATGAAATTTGTTAGGATTTGGATTAGTTCTGAATGGTCTTTCATCTTTCTTCTATTGTGAAATTTGACTTCCTTCATATTTTCTTGAATCAACGTACATAGAAATGCAATTTTTACTAGACGTATTGCCTTAGAACATATTAATTATAATTACAATACATTTTTCAAACTTTTTCTGTTAAAGATGAGTTTATCTAGTTTACAATTGAGTCTAAGAAATCAATTTCCGACTTATAACGAAGTGCGTAGACTTTTTTGAGTTAACGTATATTAAATTCAACATTTTTGTGAACTCTTTCTTTTTGTGTTGGCTTTGTCTTTCTATTTGATTCAAGATAGATTAAATTTGTTAGGATTTGGATAAGTTCTGCATGGTCTTTCATCCTTCTTCTATTGTGAAATTTGATTTCTTCATATTTTCTTGAATCAACGTACATAGAAATGCAATTTTTACTAGACGTATTTCCTTAGAACATATTAATTGTAATTACAATATATTTTTCAAACTTTTTCTGTTAAGGATGAGTTTATCTAGTTTACAATTTAGTCTCAGAAATCAGTTTCCGACTTATAACGAAATGTGTAGACTTTTTAGAGTTAACGTATATAAAAATTCAACATTTTTATGAACTCTTTCTTTTTATGTTGGCTTTGTCTTTCAATTTGATTCGAGATAGATGAAATTTGTTAGGATTTGGATTAGTTCTGCATGGTCTTTCATCTTTCTTATATTGTGAAATTTGACTTGCTTCATATTTTCTTGAATCAACGTACATAGAAATGCAATTTTTACTAGACATATTGCCTTAGAACATATTAATTGTAATTACAATACATTTTTCAAACTTTTTCTGTTAAGGATGAGTTTATCTAGTTTACAATTTAGTCTCAGAAATCAATTTCTGACTTATAACGAAGTGTGTAGACTTTTTTGAGTTAACGTATATTAAATTCAACATTTTTATGAACTCTTTCTTTTTGTGCTGGCTTTGTGTTTCTATTTGATTCCAGATAGATGAAATTTGTTAGGATTTGGATTAGTTCTGCATGGTCTTTCATCCTTCTTCTATTGTGAAATTTGACTTCCTTCATATTTTCTTGAATCAACGTACATAGAAATGCAATTTTTACTAGACGTATTGCCTTAGAACATATTAATTGCAATTACAATACATTTTTCAAACTTTTTCTGTTAAAGATGAGTTTATCTAGTTTACAATTTAGTCTCAGAAATCAATTTCCGACTTATAACGAAATGTGTAGACTTTTTTGAGTTAACGTATATAAAATTCAACATTTTTATGAACTCTTTCTTGTTGTGTTGGCTTTGTCTTTCTATTTTATTCAAGATAGATGAAATTTGTTAGGATTTGGATTAGTTCTGCATGGTCTTTCATCCTTCTTCTATTGTGAAATTTGACTTCCTTCATATTTTCTTGAATCAACGTACATAGAAATGCAATTTTTACTAGACGTATTGCCTTAGAACATATTAATTGTAATTACAATACATTTTTCAAACTTTTTCTGTTAAAGATGAGTTTATCTAGTTTACAATTTAGTCTCAGAAATAGATTTTAGACTTATAACGAAATGTGTCAACTTTTTTGAGTTAATGTATTTAAAATTCAACATTTTTATGAACTCTTTGTTTTTGTGTCGGCTTTGTCTTTCTATTTGATTCAAGATAGATGAAATTTGTTAGGATTTGGATTAGTTCTGCATGGTCTTTCATCCTTCTTCTATTGTGAAATCCGACTTTGTTCATATTTTCTTGAATCAACGTACATAGAAATGCAATTTTTACTAGACGTATTGCCTTAGAACATATTAATTGTAAATACAATACACTTGTATTGGCTTTGTCTTTCAATTTTATTCAAATAGATGAAATTTTTTAGGATTTGGATTAGTTCTGCAAGGTCTTTCATACTTCTTCTATTGTGAAATTTGACTTCCTTCATATTTTCTTGAATCAACGTACATAGAAATGCAATTTTTACTAGACGTATTGCCTTAGAACATATTAATTGTAATTACAATACATTTTTCAAACATTTTCTGTTAAAGATGAGTTTATCTAGTTTACAATTTAGTCTCAGAAATCAATTTTCGACTTATAACGAAATGTGTGGACTTTTTTGAGTTAAAGTATATAAAATTCAACATTTTTATGAACTCTTTCTTTTTGTGTTGGCTTTGTCTTTCTATTTGATTCAAGACTATTTGATTCAAGATAGATGAAATTTGTTAGGATTTTGATTAGTTCTGCATGGTCTTTCATCCTTCTTCTATTGTGAAATCCGACTTCCTTCATATTTTCTTGAATCAACGTACATAGAAATGCAATTTTTACTAGACGTATTGCCTTAGAACATATTAATTGTAATTACAATACACTTGTATTGGCTTTGTCTTTCAATTTTATTCAAATAGATGAAATTTGTTAGGATTTGGATTAGTTCTGCAAGGTCTTTCATACTTCTTCTATTGTGAAATTTGACTTCCTTCATATTTTCTTGAATCGACGTACATAGAAATGCAATTTTTACTAGACGTATTGCCTTAGAACATATTAATTGTAATTACAATACATTTTTCAAACTTTTTCTGTTAAAGATGAGTTTATCTAGTTTACAATTTAGTCTCAGAAATCAATTTTCGACTTATAACGAAATGTGTAGACTTTTTTGAGTTAACGCATATAAAATTCAACATTTTTATGAACTCTTTCTTTTTGTGTTGGCTTTGTCTTTCTATTTGATTCAAGATAGATGAAATTTGTTAGGATTTGGATTAGTTCTGCATGGTCTTTCATCCTTCTTCTATTGTGAAATTTGACTTCCTTCATATTTTCTTGAATCAACGTACATAGAAATGCAATTTTTACTAGACGTATTGCCTTAGAACATATTAATTGTAATTATAATACATTTTTCAAACTTTTTCTGTTAAAGATGAGTTTATCTAGTTTACAATTTAGTCTCAAAAATCAATTTCCGACTTATAACGAAATGTGTAGACTTTTTTGAGATAACGTATATAAAATTCAACATTCTTATGAACTCTTTCTTTTTGTGTTGGCTTTGTCTTTCTATTTGATTCAAGATAGATGAAATTTGTTAGGATTTGGATTAGTTCTGCTTGGTCTTTCATCCTTCTTCTATTGTGAAATTTGACTTCCTTCATATTTTCTTGAATCAACGTACATAGAAATGCAATTTTTAGTAGACGTAATGCCTTAGAACATATTATTTGTGATTACAATACATTTTTCAAACTTTTTCAGTTAAAGATGAGTAATCAATTTCCGACTTATAACGAAGTGTGTACACTTTTTTGAGTTAACGTATATTAAATTCAACATTTTTATGAACTCTTTCTTTTTGTGTTGGCTTTGTCTTTCTATTTGATTCAAGATAGATGAAATTTGTTAGGATTTGGATTAGTTTTGCATGGTCTTTCATCCTTTTCTATTGTGAAATTTGACTTCCTTCATATTTTCTTGAATCAACGTACATAGAAATGCAATTTTTACTAGACGTATTTCCTTAGAACATATTAATTGTAATTACAATACATTTTTCAAACTTTTTCTGTTAAGGATGAGTTTATCTAGTTTACAATTTAGTCTCAGAAATCAGTTTCCGACTTATAACGAAATGTGTAGACTTTTTAGAGTTAACGTATATAAAAATTCAACATTTTTATGAACTCTTTCTTTTTATGTTGGCTTTGTGTTTCAATTTGATTCGAGATAGATGAAATTTGTTAGGATTTGGATTAGTTCTGCATGGTCTTTCATCTTTCTTATATTGTGAAATTTGACTTGCTTCATATTTTCTTGAATCAACGTACATAGAAATGCAATTTTTACTAGACGTATTGCCTTAGAACATGTTAATTGTAATTACAATACATTTTTCATACTTTGTTTTGTTAAATATGAGTTTATCTAGTTTACAATTTAGTCTCAGAAATCAATTTCCGTCTTATAACGAAATGTGAAGACTTTTTTGAGTTAACGTATATAAAATTCAACATTTTTATGAACTCTTTCTTTTTGTGTTGGCTTTGTCTTTCTATTTGATTCAAGATAGATGAAATTTGTTAGGATTTGGTTTAGTTCTGCATGGTCTTTCATCCTTCTTCTATTGTGAAATTTGACTTCCTTCATATTTTCTTCAATCAACGTACATAGAAATGCAATTTTTACTAGACGTATTGCCTTGGAACATATTAATTGTAATTACAATACATTTTTCAAACTTTTTCTGTTAAAGATGAGTTTATCTAGTTTACAATTTAGTCTCAGAAATCAATTTCCGACTTATATCGAAGTGTGTAGACTTTTTTTGAGTTAACGTATATTAAATTCAACATTTTTATGAACTCTTTCTTTTTATGTTGGCTTTGTCTTTCTATTTGATTCAAGATAGATGAAATTTTTTAGGATTTGGATTAGTTCTGCATGGTATTCATCTTTCTTATATTGTGAAATTTGACTTGCTTCATATTTTCTTGAATCAACGTACATAAAAATGCAATTTTTACTAGACATATTTCCTTAGAACATATTAATTGTAATTACAATACATTTTTCAAACTTTTTCTGTTAAAGTTGAGTTTATCTAGTTCACAATTTAGTCTCAGAAATCAATTTCCGACTTATAACGAATGTGTAGACTTTTTTGAGTTAACGTATATAAAATTCAATATTTTTATGAACTCTTTCTTTTTATGTTGGCTTTGTCTTTCTATTTGATTCAAGATAGATGAAATTTGTTAGGATTTGGATTAGTTCTGCATGGTCTTTCATCCTTCTTCTATTGTGAAATTTGACTTCCTTCATATTTTCTTGAATCAACGTACATAGAAATGCAATTTTTACTAGACGTATTTCCTTAGAACATATTAATTGTAATTACAATACATTTTTCAAACTTTTTCTGTTAAGGATGAGTTTATCTAGTTTACAATTTATTCTCAGAAATCAATTTCTGACTTATAACGAAGTGTGTAGACTTTTTTGAGTTAACGTATATTAAATTCAACATTTTTATGAACTCTTTCTTTTTGTGTTGGATTTGTCTTTCTATTTGATTCAAGATAGATGAAATTTATTAGGATTTGGATTAGTTCTGCATGGTATTTCATCCTTCTTCTATTGTGAAATTTGACTTGCTTCATATTTTCTTGAATCAACGTACATAGAAATGCAATTTTTACTAGACGTATTGCCTTAGAACATATTAATTGTAATTACAATACATTTTTCAAACTTTTTTCTGTTAAAGACGAGTTTATCTAATTTATAATTTAGTCTCAAAATCAATTTCCGACTTATAACGAAATGTGTAAACTTTTGAGTTAACGTATATAAAATTCAACATTTTTATGAACTCTTTGTTTTTGTGTTTGCTTTGTCTTTATATTTGATTCAAGATAGATGAAATTTGTTAGGATTTGGATTAGTTCTGCATGGTCTTTCATCCTTCTTCTATTGTGAAATTTTACTTCCTTCATATTTTCTTGAATCAACGTACATAGAAATGCAATTTTAATAGACGTATTGCCTTAGAACATGTTAATTGTAATTACAATACATTTTTCAAACTTTTTTTGTTAAAGATGAGTTTATCTAATTTATAATTTAGTCTCAGAAATCAATTTCCAACTTATAACGAAATGTGTAGACTTTTTTGAGTTAACGTATATTAAATTCAACATTTTTATGAACTCTTTCTTTTTGTGTTGGATTTGTCTTTCTATTTGATTCAAGATAGATGAAATTTATTAGGATTTGGATTAGTTCTGCATGGTATTTCATCCTTCTTCTATTGTGAAATTTGACTTGCTTCATATTTTCTTGAATAAACGTACATAAAAATGCAATTTTTACTAGACGAATTGCCTTAGAACATATTAATTGTAATTACAATACATTTTTCAAACTTTTTCTGTTAAGGATGAGTTTATCTAGTTTACAATTTAGTCTCAAAAATCAATTTCTGACTTATAACGAAGTGTGTAGACTTTTTTGAGTTAAAGTATATTAAATTCAACATTTTTATGAACTCTTTCTTTTTGTGTTGGATTTGTCTTTCTATTTGATTCAAGATAGATGAAATTTGTTAGGATTTGGATTAGTTATGCATGGTCTTTCATCCTTCTTCTATTGTGAAATTTGACTTCCTTCATATATTCTTGAATCAATGTACATAGAAATGCAATTTTTACTAGACGTATTGCCTTAGAACATATTAATTGTAATTACAATACATTTTTCATACTTTGTTTTGTTAAATATGAGTTTATCTAGTTTACAATTTAGTCTCAGAAATCAATTTCCGTCTTATAACGAAATGTGAAGACTTTTTTGAGTTAACGTATATAAAATTCAACATTTTTATGAACTCTTTCTTTTTGTGTTGGATTTGTCTTTCTATTTGATTCAAGATAGATGAAATTTGTTAGGATTTGGATTAGTTATGCATGGTCTTTCATCCTTCTTCTATTGTGAAATTTGACTTCCTTCATATATTCTTGAATCAATGTACATAGAAATGCAATTTTTACTAGACGTATTGCCTTAGAACATATTAATTGTAATTACAATACATTTTTCATACTTTGTTTTGTTAAATATGAGTTTATCTAGTTTACAATTTAGTCTCAGAAATCAATTTCCAACTTATAACGAAATGTGTAGACTTTTTTGAGTTAACGTATATAAAATTCAACATTTTTATGAACTCTTTCTTTTTGTGTTGGCTTTGTCTTTCTATTTGATTCAAGATAGATGAAATTTGTTAGGATTTGGTTTAGTTCTGCATGGTCTTTCATCCTTCTTCTATTGTGAAATTTGACTTCCTTCATATTTTCTTCAATCAACGTACATAGAAATGCAATTTTTACTAGACGTATTGCCTTGGAACATATTAATTGTAATTACAATACATTTTTCAAACTTTTTCTGTTAAAGATGAGTTTATCTAGTTTACAATTTAGTCTCAGAAATCAATTTCCGACTTATATCGAAGTGTGTAGACTTTTTTTGAGTTAACGTATATTAAATTCAACATTTTTATGAACTCTTTCTTTTTATGTTGGCTTTGTCTTTCTATTTGATTCAAGATAGATGAAATTTTTTAGGATTTGGATTAGTTCTGCATGGTATTCATCTTTCTTATATTGTGAAATTTGACTTGCTTCATATTTTCTTGAATCAACGTACATATAAATGCAATTTTTACTAGACATATTTCCTTAGAACATATTAATTGTAATTACAATACATTTTTCAAACTTTTTCTGTTAAAGTTGAGTTTATCTAGTTCACAATTTAGTCTCAGAAATCAATTTCCGACTTATAACGAATGTGTAGACTTTTTTGAGTTAACGTATATAAAATTCAATATTTTTATGAACTCTTTCTTTTTATGTTGGCTTTGTCTTTCTATTTGATTCAAGATAGATGAAATTTGTTAGGATTTGGATTAGTTCTGCATGGTCTTTCATCCTTCTTCTATTGTGAAATTTGACTTCCTTCATATTTTCTTGAATCAACGTACATAGAAATGCAATTTTTACTAGACGTATTTCCTTAGAACATATTAATTGTAATTACAATATATTTTTCAAACTTTTTCTGTTAAGGATGAGTTTATCTAGTTTACAATTTAGTCTCAGAAATCAGTTTCCGACTTATAACGAAATGTGTAGACTTTTTAGAGTTAACGTATATAAAAATTCAACATTTTTATGAACTCTTTCTTTTTATGTTGGCTTTGTCTTTCAATTTGATTCGAGATAGATGAAATTTGTTAGGATTTGGATTAGTTCTGCATGGTCTTTCATCTTTCTTATATTTTGAAATTTGACTTGCTTCATATTTTCTTGAATCAACGTACATAGAAATGCAATTTTTACTAGACATATTGCCTTAGAACATATTAATTGTAATTACAATACATTTTTCAAACTGTTTCTGTTAAGGATGAGTTTATCTAGTTTACAATTTAGTCTCAGAAATCAATTTCTGACTTATAACGAAGTGTGTAGACTTTTTTGAGTTAACGTATATTAAATTCAACATTTTTATGAACTCTTTCTTTTTGTGTTGGATTTGTCTTTCTATTTGATTCAAGATAGATGAAATTTATTAGGATTTGGATTAGTTCTGCATGGTATTTCATCCTTCTTCTATTGTGAAATTTGACTTGCTTCATATTTTCTTGAATCAACGTACATAGAAATGCAATTTTTACTAGACGTATTGCCTTAGAACATATTAATTGTAATTACAATACATTTTTCAAACTTTTTTCTGTTAAAGACGAGTTTATCTAATTTATAATTTAGTCTCAAAATCAATTTCCGACTTATAACGAAATGTGTAGACTTTTGAGTTAACGTATATAAAATTCAACATTTTTATGAACTCTTTGTTTTTGTGTTTGCTTTGTCTTTATATTTGATTCAAGATAGATGAAATTTGTTAGGATTTGGATTAGTTCTGCATGGTCTTTCATCCTTCTTCTATTGTGAAATTTTACTTCCTTCATATTTTCTTGAATCAACGTACATAGAAATGCAATTTTAATAGACGTATTGCCTTAGAACATGTTAATTGTAATTACAATACATTTTTCAAACTTTTTCTGTTAAGGATGAGTTTATCTAGTTTACAATTTAGTCTCAGAAATCAATTTCTGACTTATAACGAAGTGTGTAGACTTTTTTGAGTTAACGTATATTAAATTCAACATTTTTATGAACTCTTTCTTTTTGTGCTGGGTTTTTCTTTCTATTTGATTCAAGATAGATGAAATTTGTTAGGATTTGGATTAGTTCTGCATGGTCTTTCATCCTCTTCTATTGTGAAATTTGACTTCCTTCATATTTTCTTGAATCAACGTACATAGGAATGCAATTTTTACTAGACATATTGCCTTAGAACATATTAATTGTAATTACAATACATTTTTCAAACTTTTTATGTTAAAGATGAGTTTATCTAGTTTACAATTTAGTCTCAGAAATCAATTTCCGACTTATAACGAAGTGTGTAGACTTTTTTGAGTTAACGTATATTAAATTCAACATTTTTATGAACTCTTTCTTTTTGTGTTGGCTTTGTCTTTCTATTTGATTCAAGATAGATTAAATTTGTTAGGATTTGGATAAGTTCTGCATGGTCTTTCATTCTTCTTCTATTGTGAAATTTGACTTCCTTCATATTTTCTTGAATCAACGTACATAGAAATGCAATTTTTACTAGACGTATTGCCTTAGAACATATTAATTGTAATTACAATACATTTTTCAAACTTTTTTTTGTTAAGGATGAGTTTATCTAGTTTACAATTTAGTCTCAGAAATCAGTTTCCGACTTATAACGAAATGTGTAGACTTTTTAGAGTTAACGTATATAAAAATTCAACATTTTTATGAACTCTTTCTTTTTATGTTGGCTTTGTCTTTCAATTTGATTCGAGATAGATGAAATTTGTTAGGATTTGGATTAGTTCTGCATGGTCTTTCATCTTTCTTATATTGTGAAATTTGACTTGCTTCATATTTTCTTGAATCAACGTACATAGAAATGCAATTTTTACTAGACGTATTGCCTTAGAACATGTTAATTGTAATTACAATACATTTTTCATACTTTGTTTTGTTAAATATGAGTTTATCTAGTTTACAATTTAGTCTCAGAAATCAATTTCCGTCTTATAACGAAATGTGAAGACTTTTTTGAGTTAACGTATATAAAATTCAACATTTTTATGAACTCTTTCTTTTTGTGTTGGCTTTGTCTTTCTATTTGATTCAAGATAGATGAAATTTGTTAGGATTTGGTTTAGTTCTGCATGGTCTTTCATCCTTCTTCTATTGTGAAATTTGACTTCCTTCATATTTTCTTCAATCAACGTACATAGAAATGCAATTTTTACTAGACGTATTGCCTTGGAACATATTAATTGTAATTACAATACATTTTTCAAACTTTTTCTGTTAAAGATGAGTTTATCTAGTTTACAATTTAGTCTCAGAAATCAATTTCCGACTTATATCGAAGTGTGTAGACTTTTTTTGAGTTAACGTATATTAAATTCAACATTTTTATGAACTCTTTCTTTTTATGTTGGCTTTGTCTTTCTATTTGATTCAAGATAGATGAAATTTTTTAGGATTTGGATTAGTTCTGCATGGTATTCATCTTTCTTATATTGTGAAATTTGACTTGCTTCATATTTTCTTGAATCAACGTACATAAAAATGCAATTTTTACTAGACATATTTCCTTAGAACATATTAATTGTAATTACAATACATTTTTCAAACTTTTTCTGTTAAAGTTGAGTTTATCTAGTTCACAATTTAGTCTCAGAAATCAATTTCCGACTTATAACGAATGTGTAGACTTTTTTGAGTTAACGTATATAAAATTCAATATTTTTATGAACTCTTTCTTTTTATGTTGGCTTTGTCTTTCTATTTGATTCAAGATAGATGAAATTTGTTAGGATTTGGATTAGTTCTGCATGGTCTTTCATCCTTCTTCTATTGTGAAATTTGACTTCCTTCATATTTTCTTGAATCAACGTACATAGAAATACAATTTTTACTAGACGTATTGCCTTAGAACATATTAATTGTAATTAAAATACATTTCTCAAACTTTTTCTGTTAAAGATGAGTTTATCTAGTTTACAATTTAGTCTCAGAAATCAATTTCCGACTTATAACGATATGTGTCAACTTTTTTGAGTTAACGTATATAAAATTCAACATTTTTATGAACTCCTTCTTTTGGTGTTGGCTTTGTCTTTCTATTTGATTCAAGATAGATGAAATTTGTTAGGATTTGGATTAGTTCTGCAAGGTCTTTCATACTTCTTCTATTGTGAAATTTGGCTTCCTTCATATTTTGTTGAATCAACGTACATAGAAATTTAATTTTTACTAGACGTATTGCCTTAGATCATATTAATTGTAATTACAATACATTTTTCAAACTTTTTCTGTTAAAGATGAGTTTATCTAGTTTACAATTTAGTCTCAGAAATCAATTTTCGACTTGTAACGAAATGTGTAGACTTTTTTGAGTTAACGTATATAAAATTCAACATTTTTATGAACTCTTTCTTTTTGTGTTGGCTTTGTCTTTCTATTTGATTCAAGATAGATGAAATTTGTTAGGATTTGGATTAGTTCTGCATGGTCTTTCATCCTTCTTCTATTGTGAAATTTGACTTCCTTCATATTTTCTTGAATCAACGTACAACGAAATACAATTTATACTAGACGTATTTCCTTAGAACATATTAATTGTAATTACAATACATTTTTCAAACTTTTTCTGTTAAAGATGAGTTTCTCTAGTTTACAATTTAGTCTCAGAAATCAATTTTCGACTTATAACGAAATGTGTAGACTTTTTTGAGTTAATGTATATAAAATTCAACATTTTTATGAACTCTTTCTTTTTGTGTTGGCTTTGTCTTTCTATTTGATTCAAGATAGATGAAATTTGTTAGGATTTGGATTAGTTCTGCATGGTCTTTCATCCTTCTTCTATTGTGAAATTTGACTTCCTTCATATTTTCTTGAATCAACGTACATAGAAATGCAATTTTTACTAGATGTATTGCCTTAGAACATATTGATTGTAATTACAATACATTTTTCAAACTTTTTCTGTTAAAGATGAGTTTATCTAGTTTACAATTTAGTCTCAGAAATCAATTTCCGACTTATAAGGAAGTGTGTAGACTTTTTTGAGTTAACGTATATTAAATTCAACATTTTTATGAACTCTTTCTTTTTGTGTTGGCTTTGTCTTTCTATTTGATTCAAGATAGATGAAATTTGTTAGGATTTGGATTAGTTCTGCATGGTATTTCATCCTTCTTCTATTGTGAAATTTGACTTGCTTCATATTTTATTGAATCAACGTACATAGAAATGCAATTTTTACTAGACGTATTGCCTTAGAACATATTAATTGTAATTACAATACATTTTTCAAACTTTTTCTGTTAAAGATCAGTTTATCTAGTTTACAATTTAGTCTCAGAAATCAATTTCCGACTTATAACGAAATGTGTAGACTTTTTTGATTTAAAGTATATAAAATTCAACATTTTTATGAACTCTTTCTTTTTATGTTGGCTTTGTCTTTCAATTTGATTCGAGATAGATGAAATTTGTTAGGATTTGGATTAGTTCTGCATGGTCTTTTATCTTTCTTTTATTGTGAAATTTGACTTCCTTCATATTTTCGAATCAACGTACATAGAAATGCAATTTTTACTAGATGTATTGCCTTAGAACATATTAATTGTAATTACAGTACATTTCTCAAACTTTTTCTGTTAAAGATGAGTTTATCTGGTTTACAATTTAGTCTCAGAAATCAATTTCCGACTTATAAAGAAATGTGTAGACTTTTTTGAGTTAACGTATATAAAATTCAACAATTTTATGAACTCTTTCTTTTTGTGTTGGCTTTGTCTTTCTATTTGATTCAAGATAGATGAAATTTGTTAGGATTTGGATTAGTTCTGCATGGTCTTTCATCCTTCTTCTATTGTCAAATTTGACTTGCTTCATATTTTCTTGAATCAACGTACATAGAAATGTAATTTTTACTAGACGTATTGCCTTAGAACATATTAATTGTAATTACACTACATTTTTCAAACTTTTTCTGTTAAAGATGAGTTTATCTAGTTTACAATTTAGTTTCAGAAATCAATTTCCGACTTATAACGAAATGTGTAGACTTTTTTGAGTTCACGTATATTAAATTCAACATTTTTATTTTCTCTTTCTTTTTGTGCTGGCTTTGTGTTTCTATTTGATTCAAGATAGATGAAATTTGTTAGGATTTGGATTAGTTCTGCATGGTCTTTCATCCTTCTTCTATTGTGAAATTTTCTTGAATCAACGTACATAGAAATGCAATTTTTACTAGACGTATTGCCTTAGAACATATTAATTGTAATTACAATACATTTTTCAAACTTTTTCTGTTAAAGATCAGTTTATCTAGTTTACAATTTAGTCTCAGAAATCAATTTCCGACTTATAACGACATGTGTAGATTTTTTTGATTTAAAGTATATAAAATTCAACATTTTTATGAACTCTTTCTTTTTATGTTGGCTTTGTCTTTCAATTTGATTCGAGATAGATGAAATTTGTTAGGATTTGGATTAGTTCTGCATGGTCTTTTATCTTTCTTTTATTGTGAAATTTGACTTCCTTCATATTTTCGAATCAACGTACATAGAAATGCAATTTTTACTAGACGTATTGCCTTAGAACATATTAATTGTAATTACAGTACATTTCTCAAACTTTTTATGTTAAAGATGAGTTTATCTGGTTTACAATTTAGTCTCAGAAATCAATTTCCGACTAATAAAGAAATGTGTAGACTTTTTTGAGTTAACGTATATAAAATTCAACAATTTTATGAACTCTTTCTTTTTGTGTTGGCTTTGTCTTTCTATTTGATTCAAGATAGATGAAATTTGTTAGGATTTGGATTAGTTCTGCATGGTATTTCATCCTTCTTCTATTGTGAAATTTGACTTGCTTCATATTTTCTTTAATCAACGTACATAGAAATGTAATTTTTACTAGACGTATTGCCTTAGAACATATTAATTGTAATTACACTACATTTTTCAAACTTTTTCTGTTAAAGATGAGTTTATCTAGTTTACAATTTAGTTTCAGAAATCAATTTCCGACTTATAACGAAATGTGTAGACTTTTTTGAGTTCACGTATATTAAATTCAACATTTTTATTTTCTCTTTCTTTTTGTGCTGGCTTTGTGTTTCTATTTGATTCAAGATAGATGAAATTTGTTAGGATTTGGATTAGTTCTGCATGGTCTTTCATCCTTCTTCTATTGTGAAATTTTCTTGAATCAACGTACATAGAAATGCAATTTTTACTAGACGTATTGCCTTAGAACATATTAATTGTAATTACAATACATTTTTCAAACTTTTTCTGTTAAAGATGAGTTTATCTAGTTTACAATTTAGTCTCAGAAATCAATTTCTGACTTATAACGAAGTGTGTAGACTTTTTTGAGTTAACGTATATTAAATTCAACATTTTTATGAACTCTTTCTTTTTGTGTTGGATTTGTCTTTCTATTTGATTCAAGATAGATGAAATTTATTAGGATTTGGATTAGTTCTGCATGGTATTTCATCCTTCTTCTATTGTGAAATTTGACTTGCTTCATATTTTCTTGAATCAACGTACATAGAAATGCAATTTTTACTAGACGTATTGCCTTAGAACATATTAATTGTAATTACAATACATTTTTCAAACTTTTTTCTGTTAAAGACGAGTTTACCTAATTTATAATTTAGTCTCAAAATCAATTTCCGACTTATAACGAAATGTGTAGACTTTTGAGTTAACGTATATAAAATTCAACATTTTTATGAACTCTTTGTTTTTGTGTTTGCTTTGTCTTTATATTTGATTCAAGATAGATGAAATTTGTTAGGATTTGGATTGGTTCTGCATGGTCTTTCATCCTTCTTCTATTGTGAAATTTTACTTCCTTTATATTTTCTTGAATCAACGTACATAGAAATGCAATTTTAATAGACGTATTGCCTTAGAACATGTTAATTGTAATTACAATACATTTTTCAAACTTTTTCTGTTAAAGATGAGTTTATCTAATTTATAATTTAGTCTCAGAAATCAATTTCCAACTTATAACGAAGTGTGTAGACTTTTTTGAGTTAACGTATATAAAATTCAACATTTTTATGAACTCTTTCTTTTTGTGTTGGATTTGTCTTTCTATTTGATTCAAGATAGATGAAATTTGTTAGGATTTGGATTAGTTATGCATGGTCTTTCATCCTTCTTCTATTGTGAAATTTGACTTCCTTCATATATTCTTGAATCAATGTACATAGAAATGCAATTTTTACTAGACGTATTGCCTTAGAACATATTAATTGTAATTACAATACATTTTTCATACTTTGTTTTGTTAAATATGAGTTTATCTAGTTTACAATTTAGTCTCAGAAATCAATTTCCGTCTTATAACGAAATGTGAAGACTTTTTTGAGTTAACGTATATAAAATTCAACATTTTTATGAACTCTTTCTTTTTGTGTTGGCTTTGTCTTTCTATTTGATTCAAGATAGATGAAATTTGTTAGGATTTGGTTTAGTTCTGCATGGTCTTTCATCCTTCTTCTATTGTGAAATTTGACTTCCTTCATATTTTCTTCAATCAACGTACATAGAAATGCAATTTTTACTAGACGTATTGCCTTAGAACATATTAATTGTAATTACAATACATTTTTCAAACTTTTTCTGTTAAGGATGAGTTTATCTAGTTTACAATTTAGTCTCAGAAATCAATTTCTGACTTATAACGAAGTGTGTAGACTTTTTTGAGTTAACGTATATTAAATTCAACATTTTTATGAACTCTTTCTTTTTGTGTTGGATTTGTCTTTCTATTTGATTCAAGATAGATGAAATTTATTAGGATTTGGATTAGTTCTGCATGGTATTTCATCCTTCTTCTATTGTGAAATTTGACTTGCTTCATATTTTCTTGAATCAACGTACATAGAAATGCAATTTTTACTAGACGTATTGCCTTAGAACATATTAATTGTAATTACAATACATTTTTCAAACTTTTTTCTGTTAAAGACGAGTTTATCTAATTTATAATTTAGTCTCAAAATCAATTTCCGACTTATAACGAAATGTGTAGACTTTTGAGTTAACGTATATAAAATTCAACATTTTTATGAACTCTTTGTTTTTGTGTTTGCTTTGTCTTTATATTTGATTCAAGATAGATGAAATTTGTTAGGATTTGGATTAGTTCTGAATGGTCTTTCATCTTTCTTCTATTGTGAAATTTGACTTCCTTCATATTTTCTTGAATCAACGTACATAGAAATGCAATTTTTACTAGACGTATTGCCTTAGAACATATTAATTATAATTACAATACATTTTTCAAACTTTTTCTGTTAAAGATGAGTTTATCTAGTTTACAATTTAGTCTCAGAAATCAATTTCTGACTTATAACGAAGTGTGTAGACTTTTTTGAGTTAACGTATATTAAATTCAACATTTTTATGAACTCTTTCTTTTTGTGTTGGCTTTGTCTTTCTATTTGATTCAAGATAGATGAAATTTTTTAGGATTTGGATTAGTTCTGCATGGTCTTTCATCTTTCTTCTATTGTGAAATTTGACTTCCTTCATATTTTCTTGAATCAACGTACATAGAAATGCAATTTTTACTAGACGTATTGCCTTAGAACATATTAATTGTAATTAAAATACATTTTTCAAACTTTTTTTGTTAAGGATGAGTTTATCTAGTTTACAATTTAGTCTCAGAAATCAAATTCTGACTTATAACGAAGTGTGTAGACTATTTTGAGTTAACGTATATTAAATTCAACATTTTTATGTTCTCTTTCTTTTAATGCTAGCTTTGTCTTTCTATTTGATTCAAGATAGATGAAATTTGTTAGGATTTGGATTAGTTCTGCATGGTATTTCATCCTTCTTCTATTGTGAAATTTGACTTGCTACATATTTTCTTGAATCCACGTACATAGAAATCAAATTTTTACTAGACTTATTGCCTTAGAACATATTGATTTTAATTACAATACATTTTTCAAACTTTTTCTGTTAAAGATGAGTTTATCTAGTTTACAATTTAGTCTCAGAAATCAATTTCCGACCTATAACGAAATGTATAGACTTTTTTGAGTTAACGCATATTAAATTCAACATTTTTATGATCTCTTTCTTTTTGTGCTAGCTTTGTCTTTCTATTTGATTCAAGATAGATGGAATTTGTTAGGATTTGGATTAGTTCTGCATGGTCTTTCATCCTTCTTCTATTGTGAAATTTGACTTCCTTCATATATTCTTGAATCAACGTACATAGAAATGCAATTTTTACTAGACGTATTGCCTTGGAACATATTAATTGTAATTACAATACATTTTTCAAACTTTTTCTGTTAAAGATGAGTTTATCTAGTTTACAATTTAGTCTCAGAAATCAATTTCCGACTTATAACGAAATGTGTAGACTGTTTTGAGTTCACGTATATTAAATTCAACATTTTTATGATCTCTTTCTTTTTGTGCTGGCTTTGTGTTTCTATTTGATTCAAGATAGATGAAATTTGTTAGGATTTAAATTAGTTCTGCATGGTCTTTCATCCTTCTTCTATTGTGAAATTTGACTTCCTTCATATTTTCTTCAATCAACGTACATAGAAATGCAATTTTTACTAGACGTATTGCCTTGGAACATATTAATTGTAATTACAATACATTTTTCAAACTTTTTCTGTTAAATATGAGTTTATCTAGTTTACAATTTAGTCTCAGAAATCAATTTCTGACTTATAACGAAGTGTGTAGACTTTTTTGAGTTAACGTATATTAAATTCAACATTTTTATGAACTCTTTCTTTTTTTGTTGGCCTTGTCTTTCTATTTGATTCAAGATAGATGGAATTTGTTAGGATTTGGATTAGTTATGCATGGTCTTTCATCTTTCTTCTATTGTGAAATTTGACTTCCTTCATATTTTCTTGAATCAATGTACATAGAAATGCAATTGTTACTAGACGTATTGCCTTAGAACATACTAATTGTAATTACAATACATTTTTCAAACTTTTTCTGTTAAAGTTGAGTTTATCTAGTTCACAATTTAGTCTCAGAAATCAATTTCCGACTTATAACGAAATGTGTAGACTTTTTTGAGTTAACGTATATAAAATTCAACATTTTTATGAACTCTTTCTTTTTGTGTTGGCTTTGTCTTTCTATTTGATTCAAGATAGATGAAATTTGTTAGGATTTGGATTAGTTCTGCATGGTGTTTCATCTTTCTTCTATTGTGAAATTTGACTTCCTTCATATTTTCTTGAATCAACGTAAATAGAATTGCGATTTTTACTAGACGTATTGCCTTAGAACATATTGATTGTAATTACAATACATTTTTCAAACTTTTTCTGTTAAAGATGAGTTTATCTAGTTTACAATTTAGTCTCAGAAATAAATTTCCGACTTATAACGAAGTGTGTAGACTTTTTTGAGTTAACGTAAATTAAATTCAACATTTTTATGAACTCTTTCTTTTTGTGTTGGCTTTGTCTTTCTATTTGATTCAAGATAGATGTAATTTGTTAGGATTTGGATTAGTTATGCATGGTCTTTCTATTGTGAAATTTGACTTCCTTCATATTTTCTTGAATCAACGTACATAGAAATGCAATTTTTACTAGACGTATTGCCTTAGAACATATTGATTGTAATTACAATACATTTTTCAAACTTTTTATGTTAAAGATGAGTTTATCTAGTTTACAATTTAGTCTCAGAAATCAATTTCCGACTTATAACGAAGTGTGTAGACTTTTTTGAGTTAACGTATATTAAATTCAACATTTTTATGAACTCTTTCTTTTTGTGTTGGCTTTGTCTTTCTATTTGATTCAAGATAGATGGAATTTGTTAGGATTTGGATTAGTTCTACATGGTCTTTCATCCTTCTTCTATTGTGAAATTTGACTTCCTTCATATTTTCTTGAATCAACGTACATAGAAATGCAATTTTTACTAGACGTATTGCCTTAGAACATATTAATTGTAATTACAATACATTTTTGAAACTTTTTCTGTTAAAGATGAGTCTATCTAGTTTACAATTTAGTCTCAGAAATCAATTTCCGACTTATAACGAAATGTGTAGACTTTTTTGAGTTAACGTATATAAAATTCAACATTTTTATGAACTCTTTCTTTTTGTGTTGGCCTTGTCTTTCTATTTGATTCAAGATAGATGAAATCTGTTAGGATTTGGATTAGTTCTGCATGGTCTTTCATCCTTCTTCTATTGTGAAATTTGACTTCCTTCATATTTTCTTGAATCAATGTAAATAGAATTGCAATTTTTACTAGACGTATTGCCTTAGAACATATTAATATTTTTCAAACTTTTTCTGTTAAAGATGAGTCTATCTAGTTTACAATTTAGTCTCAGAAATCAATTTCCGACTTATAACGAAATGTGTAGACTTTTTTGAGTTAACGTATATAAAATTCAACATTTTTATGAACTCTTTCTTTTTGTGTTGGCCTTGTCTTTCTATTTGATTCAAGTTAGATGAAATTTGTTAGGATTTGGATTAGTTCTGCATGGTCTTTCATCCTTCTTCTATTGTGAAATTTGACTTCCTTCATATTTTCTTGAATCAATGTAAATAGAATTGCAATTTTTACTAGACGTATTGCCTTAGAACATATTAATATTTTTCAAACTTTTTCTGTTAAAGATGAGTCTATCTAGTTTACAATTTAGTCTCAGAAATCAATTTCCGACTTATAACGAAATGCGTAGACTTTTTTGAGTTAACGTATATAAAATTTTTAGATTTGTCTTTCTTTTTGTGTTGGCTTTGTCTTTCTATTTGATTCAAGATAGATGAGAGTTGTTAGGATTTGGATTAGTTCTGCATGGTCTTTCATCCTTCTTCTATTGTGAAATTTGACTTCCTTCATATTTTCTTGAATCAATGTAAATAGAATTGCAATTTTTACTAGATGTATTGCCTTAGAACATATTAATATTTTTCAAACTTTTTCTGTTAAAGATGAGTCTATCTAGTTTACAATTTAGTCTCAGAAATCAATTTCCGACTTATAACGAAATGTGTAGACTTTTTTGAGTTAACGTATATAAAATTCAACATTTTTATGAACTCTTTCTTTTTGTGTTGGCTTTGTCTTTCTATTTGATTTAAGATAGATGAAATTTGTTAGGATTTGGATTAGTTCTGCATGGTCTTTCATCCTTCTTCTATTGTGAAATTTGACTTCCTTCATATTTTCTTGAATCAACGTACATAGAAATGCAATTTTTACTAGACGCATTGCCTTAGAACATATTAATTGTAATTACAATACATTTTTCAAACTTTTTCTGTTAAAGATGAGTTTATCTAGTTTACAATTTAGTCTCAGAAATCAATTTCCGACTTATAACGCAATGTGTAGACTTTTTTGAGTTAACGTATATAAAATTCAACATTTTTATGAACTCTTTCTTTTTGTGTTGGCTTTGTCTTTCTATTTGATTCAAGATATATGAAATTTGTTAGGATTTGGATTAGTTCTGCATGGTCTTTCATCCTTCTTCTATTGTGAAATTTGACTTCCTTCATATTTTCTTGAATCAACGTACATAGAAATGCAATTTTTACTAGACGTATTTCCTTAGAACATATTAATTGTAATTACAATACATTTTTCAAACTTTTTCTGTTAAGGATGAGTTTATCTAGTTTACAATTTAGTCTCAGAAATCAGTTTCCGACTTATAACGAAATGTGTAGACTTTTTAGAGTTAACGTATATAAAAATTCAACATTTTTATGAACTCTTTCTTTTTATGTTGGCTTTGTGTTTCAATTTGATTCGAGATAGATGAAATTTGTTAGGATTTGGATTAGTTCTGCATGGTCTTTCATCTTTCTTATATTGTGAAATTTGACTTGCTTCATATTTTCTTGAATCAACGTACATAGAAATGCAATTTTTACTAGACGTATTGCCTTAGAACATGTTAATTGTAATTACAATACATTTTTCATACTTTGTTTTGTTAAATATGAGTTTATCTAGTTTACAATTTAGTCTCAGAAATCAATTTCCGTCTTATAACGAAATGTGAAGACTTTTTTGAGTTAACGTATATAAAATTCAACATTTTTATGAACTCTTTCTTTTTGTGTTGGCTTTGTCTTTCTATTTGATTCAAGATAGATGAAATTTGTTAGGATTTGGTTTAGTTCTGCATGGTCTTTCATCCTTCTTCTATTGTGAAATTTGACTTCCTTCATATTTTCTTCAATCAACGTACATAGAAATGCAATTTTTACTAGACGTATTGCCTTGGAACATATTAATTGTAATTACAATACATTTTTCAAACTTTTTCTGTTAAAGATGAGTTTATCTAGTTTACAATTTAGTCTCAGAAATCAATTTCCGACTTATATCGAAGTGTGTAGACTTTTTTTGAGTTAACGTATATTAAATTCAACATTTTTATGAACTCTTTCTTTTTATGTTGGCTTTGTCTTTCTATTTGATTCAAGATAGATGAAATTTTTTAGGATTTGGATTAGTTCTGCATGGTATTCATCTTTCTTATATTGTGAAATTTGACTTGCTTCATATTTTCTTGAATCAACGTACATAAAAATGCAATTTTTACTAGACATATTTCCTTAGAACATATTAATTGTAATTACAATACATTTTTCAAACTTTTTCTGTTAAAGTTGAGTTTATCTAGTTCACAATTTAGTCTCAGAAATCAATTTCCGACTTATAACGAATGTGTAGACTTTTTTGAGTTAACGTATATAAAATTCAATATTTTTATGAACTCTTTCTTTTTATGTTGGCTTTGTCTTTCTATTTGATTCAAGATAGATGAAATTTGTTAGGATTTGGATTAGTTCTGCATGGTCTTTCATCCTTCTTCTATTGTGAAATTTGACTTCCTTCATATTTTCTTGAATCAACGTACATAGAAATGCAATTTTTACTAGACGTATTTCCTTAGAACATATTAATTGTAATTACAATACATTTTTCAAACTTTTTCTGTTAAGGATGAGTTTATCTAGTTTACAATTTAGTCTCAGAAATCAGTTTCCGACTTATAACGAAATGTGTAGACTTTTTAGAATTAACGTATATAAAAATTCAACATTTTTATGAACTCTTTCTTTTTATGTTGGCTTTGTCTTTCAATTTGATTCGAGATAGATGAAATTTGTTAGGATTTGGATTAGTTCTGCATGGTCTTTCATCTTTCTTATATTGTGAAATTTGACTTGCTTCATATTTTCTTGAATCAACGTACATAGAAATGCAATTTTTACTAGACATATTGCCTTAGAACATATTAATTGTAATTACAATACATTTTTCAAACTTTTTCTGTTAAGGATGAGTTTATCTAGTTTACAATTTAGTCTCAGAAATCAATTTCTGACTTATAACGAAGTGTGTAGACTTTTTTGAGTTAACGTATATTAAATTCAACATTTTTATGAACTCTTTCTTTTTGTGCTGGCTTTGTGTTTCTATTTGATTCCAGATAGATGAAATTTGTTAGGATTTGGATTAGTTCTGCATGGTCTTTCATCCTTCTTCTATTGTGAAATTTGACTTCCTTCATATTTTCTTGAATCAACGTACATAGAAATGCAATTTTTACTAGACGTATTGCCTTAGAACATATTAATTGCAATTACAATACATTTTTCAAACTTTTTCTGTTAAAGATGAGTTTATCTAGTTTACAATTTAGTCTCAGAAATCAATTTCCGACTTATAACGAAATGTGTAGACTTTTTTGAGTTAACGTATATAACATTCAACATTTTTATGAACTCTTTCTTTTTATGTTGGCTTTGACTTTCAATTTGATTCGAGATAGATGAAATTTGTTAGGATTTAGATTAGTTCTGCATGGTCTTTCATCTTTCTTTTATAGTGAAATTTGACTTCCTTCATATTTTCTTGAATCTTTTTTTTGCTAAATCCAGATTGTATTATTGAATAGCCAATATGTACAAAGAGTTCACAAGAAAATAAGTCCTAAGGTCCCAAAAACTTACAAACTATTTAAATCTGAAAAAGAAACATAAGGAAATTCTAAATGCCTAAGAAAAACCGGCCTGTCATCAAAACTTAACCCTTCACCATTTCTAAGATAATATCCCCTTTTTGCCATACAATCAGCTGCAAAATTTGCCTCACGAAAAGTACGAACAAAACGAATAGAATCATAACTTTCATTAATTCTTCTCCACCTGTGCTTAACAAACCAAGGAAGATTTTCTTGAATCAACGCACATAGAAATGCAATTTTTACTAGACGTACTGCCTTAGAACATATTAATTGTAATTACAATACATTTCTCAAACTTTTTCTGTTAAAGATGAGTTTATCTAGTTTACAATTTAGTCTCAGAAATCAATTTCCGACTTATAACGAAATGTGTAGACTTTTTTGATTTAACGTATAAAAAATTCAACATTTTTATGAACTCTTTCTTTTTCTGTTGGCTTTGTTTTTCTATTTGATTCAAGATAGATGGAATTTGTTAGGATTTAGATTAGTTCTGCATGGTCTTTCATCCTTCTTCTATTGTGAAATTTGAGTTGCTTCATATTTTCTTGAATCAACGTACATAGAAATGCAATTTTTACTAGACGTATTGCCTTAGAGCATATTAATTGTAATTACAATACATTTCTCAAACTTTTTCTGTAAAACATGAGTTTATCTTGTTTGCAATTTAGTCTAAGAAATCAATTCCGACTTATAACGAAATGTGTAGACTTTTTTGAGTTAACGTATATAACATTCAACATTTTTATGAACTCTTTCTTTTTATGTTGGCTTTGTATTTCAATTTGATTCGAGATAGATGAAATTTGTTAGGATTTGGATTAGTTCTGCATGGTCTTTCATCTTTCTTTTATTGTGAAATTTGACTTCCTTCATATTTTCTTGAATCAACATACATAGAAATGCAATATTTACTAGACGTATTGCCTTAGAACATATTAATTGTAATTAAAATACATTTCTCAAACTTTTTTTGTTAAAGATGAGTTTATCTTGTTTGCAATTTAGTCTCAGAAATCAATTTCCGACTTATAACGAAATGTGTAGACTTTTTTGAGTTAACTTATATAAAATTCAACATTTTTATGAACTCTTTCTTTTTGTGTTGGCTTTGTCTTTCTATTTGATTCAAGATAGATGAAATTTGTTAGGATTTGGATTAGTTCTGCATAGTATTTCATCCTTCTTCTATTGTGAAATTTGACTTGCTTCATATTTTCTTGAATCAACGTACATAGAAACGCAATTTTTACTAGAAGTATTGCCTTAGAACATATTAATTGTAGTTACAATACATTTTTCAAACTTTTTCTGTTAAAGATGAGTTTATCTAGTTTACAATTTAGTCTCAGAAATCAATTTCCGACTTATAACGAAATGTGTAGACTTTTTTGAGTTAACTTATATAAAATTCAACATTTTTATGAACTCTTTCTTTTTGTGTTGGCTTTGTCTTTCTATTTGATTCAAGATAGATGAAATTTGTTAGGATTTGGATTAGTTCTGCATGGTCTTTCATCCTTCTTCTATTGTGAAATTTGAATTCCTTCATATTTTCTTGAATCAACGTACATAGAAATGCAATTTTTACTAGACGCATTGCCTTAGACCATATTAATTGTAATTACAGTACATTTTTCAAAGTTTTTCTGTTAAAGATGAGTTTATCTAGTTTACAATTTAGTCTCAGAAATCAATTTCCGACTTATAACGAAGTGTGTAGACTTTTTTGAGTTAACGTATATTAAATTCAACATTTTTATGAACTCTTTCTTTTTGTGTTGGCTTTGTCTTTCTATTTGATTCAAGATAGATTAAATTTGTTAGGATTTGGATAAGTTCTGCATGGTCTTTCATTCTTCTTCTATTGTGAAATTTGACTTCCTTCATATTTTCTTGAATCAACGTACATAGAAATGCAATTTTTACTAGACGTATTGCCTTAGAACATATTAATTGTAATTACAATACATTTTTCAAACTTTTTTTTGTTAAGGATGAGTTTATCTAGTTTACAATTTAGTCTCAGAAATCAGTTTCCGACTTATAACGAAATGTGTAGACTTTTTAGAGTTAACGTATATAAAAATTCAACATTTTTATGAACTCTTTCTTTTTATGTTGGCTTTGTCTTTCAATTTGATTCGAGATAGATGAAATTTGTTAGGATTTGGATTAGTTCTGCCTGGTCTTTCATCTTTCTTTTATTGTGAAATTTGAATTCCTTCATATTTTCTTGAATCAACGTACATAAAAATGCAATTTTTACTAGACGTATTGCCTGAGAACATATTAATTGTAATTACAGTACATTTCTCAAACTTTTTCTGTTAAAGATGAGTTTATCTGGTTTACAATTTAGTCTCAGAAATCAATTTCCGACTTATAAAGAAATGTGTAGACTTTTTTGAGTTAACGTATATAAAATTCAACATTTTTATGAACTCTTTCTTTTTGTGTCGGCTTTGTCTTTCTATTTGATGAAAGATAGATGAAATTTGTTAGGATTTGGATTAGTTCTACATGGTATTTCATCCTTCTTCTATTGTGAAATTTGACTTGCTTCATATTTTCTTGAATCAACGTACATAGAAATGCAATTTTTACTAGACGTATTGCCTTAGAACATATTAATTATAATTACACTACATTTTTCAAACTTTTTTTGTTAAATATGAGTTTATCTAGTTTTCAATTTTGTCTCAGAAATCAATTTCCGACTTATAACGAAGTGTGTAGACTTTTTTGAGTTAACGTATATTAAATTCAACATTTTTTGAATTCTTTCTTTTTGTGCTGGCTTTGTCTTTCTATTTGATTCAACATAGATGAAATTTGTTAGGATTTGGATTAGTTCTGCATGGTCTTTCATCTTTCTTCTATTGTGAAATTTGATTTCCTTCATATTTTCTTGAATCAACGTACATAGAAATGCAATTTTTACTAGACGTATTTCCTTAGAACATATTAATTATAATTACAATACATTTTTCAAACTTTTTCTGTTAAAGATGAGTTTATCTAGTTTACAATTGAGTCTCAGAAATCAATTTCCGACTTATAACGAAGTGTGTAGACTTTTTTGAGTTAACGTATATTAAATTCAACATTTTTGTGAACTCTTTCTTTTTGTGTTGGCTTTGTCTTTCTATTTGATTCAAGAAAGATTAAATTTGTTAGGATTTGGATAAGTTCTGCATGGTCTTTCATCCTTCTTCTATTGTGAAATTTGATTTCTTCATATTTTCTTGAATCAACGTACATAGAAATGCAATTTTTACTAGACGTATTGCCTTAGAACATATTAATTGTAATTACAATACATTTTTCAAACTTTTTCTGTTAAAGATCAGTTTATCTAGTTTACAATTTAGTCTCAGAAATCAATTTCCGACTTATAACGAAATGTGTAGACTTTTTTGATTTAAAGTATATAAAATTCAACATTTTTATGAACTCTTTCTTTTTATGTTGGCTTTGTCTTTCAATTTGATTCGAGATAGATGAAATTTGTTAGGATTTGGATTAGTTCTGCATGGTCTTTCATCTTTCTTTTATTGTGAAATTTGACTTCCTTCATATTTTCGAATCAACGTACATAGAAATGCAATTTTTACTAGACGTATTGCCTTAGAACATATTAATTGTAATTACAGTACATTTCTCAAACTTTTTCTGTTAAAGATGAGTTTATCTGGTTTACAATTTAGTCTCAGAAATCAATTTCCGACTTATAAAGAAATGTGTAGACTTTTTTGAGTTAACGTATATAAAATTCAACAATTTTATGAACTCTTTCTTTTTGTGTTGGCTTTGTCTATCTATTTGATTCAAGATAGATGAAATTTGTTAGGATTTGGATTAGTTCTGCATGGTATTTCATCCTTCTTCTATTGTCAAATTTGACTTGCTTCATATTTTCTTGAATCAACGTACATAGAAATGTAATTTTTACTAGACGTATTGCCTGAGAACATATTAATTGTAATTACACTACATTTTTCAAACTTTTTCTGTTAAAGATGAGTTTATCTTGTTTACAATTTAGTTTCAGAAATCAATTTCCGACTTATAACGAAATGTGTAGACTTTTTTGAGTTCACGTATATTAAATTCAACATTTTTATTTTCTCTTTCTTTTTGTGCTGGCTTTGTGTTTCTATTTGATTCAAGATAGATGAAATTTGTTAGGATTTGGATTAGTTCTGCATGGTCTTTCATCCTTCTTCTATTGTGAAATTTTCTTGAATCAACGTACATAGAAATGCAATTTTTACTAGACGTATTGCCTTAGAACATATTAATTGTAATTACAATACATTTTTCAAACTTTTTCTGTTAAAGAT